>NC_091479.1:61882356-62039856 GCF_036971445.1 Narcine bancroftii | reverse complement strand
AAATCTTGTTCTGAGTGACTTCTGAAACCCTATCCAGAGTCTAGCATGGTAGAGCTGTGTTGACTCCAGAACAGTTGCTTGATTGACAGCCCATCCACCAAACTAAACCTCCACTGGCACACCACCGCTGCCATTTGCAGGCCCACTGAAGCACTGCAACTGCACCCCAAACTGCTTCTCCTTAACGGGAAGGGCAATGGCATCTGGGGCTGCCACTGCCAAAGGGTTTGGTGCACACCTGTGGGGTTGCGTGGTCAAAATAATGGCATTTCTATCTGAACGAATAGAGGGACTCTATTCAGAGATGATGGCCGGTCCTATTCTGGTGGGCTTGTAATGAATGCCAGTGTGCCCTTGCCATGCGATTGAATGAACAAATAACCCTGGCTTAAGTGCTAATGACTGCCCAGCTGTTGTATCATTGAACAAAGAAGATTTCAGGACCTATGTAAACTGACTGTACAACAATCTAATTCTACCACACCTCACAACCATAATTCTCTATTTTTCTTACATGCATGTGCCCATCTGAAAGTCTTTTGGATGTCCCTATAGTATCAGCCATCACCACCACCTGGCAATGCATTTCAGGTGTACAACAGTCTTTGTGGTGGAGGTCTCCACCAAACGTTCCTCCACTCACCTTAAACAGATGTAAGTCACCCCAAGAAAAAAATGTTGCTGGGTGTCCATCCTATCTAAGCCCCCCATCATCTTATACACCCCTATTCAGTCATCCTCTCATCCTTCATCGCTCCAAAGAGAAAAGCCCTTGCTCTGCCATCCTTGCTTTATGTGACTCGTTCTCCCATCCACACAACATCCTCGTAAATCTCCTCTGCACTTTCTCCAAAGCATCTAATGAGGTGACCAGAAATGAATTCATCATGAATCAGAACCAAGGTGGGGGTGGAAGCTAAAATAAATAATGCTCATCCCCTCACTTAGCCGTCGTCTTCTTAGTTCCAGGTCGATTTTTCTTCCCTTTGCCTGGCATGGCAGGGTGGGGTGGGGGGGAGGGAGGGCACTGACTAATGCATCAAGCTCATTTCGCGTTGGCTTTGCATCTCTATACCTCATCCTGGAAGAATCTGCACGGTTCTCTGTGGGGGGAAAAGATTAATAAGCAAGAATTGAAAGTGGCCAGCAGCCATCTTTTCACATTCTGCTAGATTTTGCCTGTAGCAAGTAATGACTCTGAGATTTTTAGGAAGAAGAGTTAAGTCCACAGTAAAAAAAGACTTGCTGTTGAAGAGAGTTAATTCAAAATTAATTATAAGGTAGAAAAAGAACACCAAGTTACTCCAGTGGAGAAATGTTTTGATGCCTGTGATACAAAGACATTGCAATGCATGCTGTGATGAAGGTTTATAAGGACGACGGCAGAAATGTGAGAGTGCACTTATCAGGGAAGAATATCTCTTCAGTTGAGGGGGTGAGGAGTGCATGAATGGAGGTTATTAAAATGATGAACCAGTGTGAGATAGCACCCACCATCAATATAAAGGGGGCCAGTGGAAAATCCGCTCAGAAACTCTTAAGGGGTTCCTGTGGATGAAGTGAGAATGGGCCTCTTTATCACCTGGAGGTTTAAAATGAATGCATTTTGAGGGGGAGGTTGAGCAAGCAGATGAGAAAAGAGGGAGAAGATGGTTGTGGCGATACATTTGGAAAGAAAGATGAAAAGCAGAAGGGCCTCCAATCCACAGATCTCTCAAGGTTGCAGCACATTGCTGGTAAGTCAGTTAAGAAGGTCTATGGTATGCTAGGCTTCATTAATCGGGGGACCAATTTCTGGAGCTGTGAGAAAATGTTGTAGCTTAAATCTCTAGTGAAACTATAGCATATTGTGTTCAGTCGTGGTCACCTCGTTACAGGAAAGATGTGGAAGCTTTGGAGATGGCACAGGGGAGATTTACTAGGATGTTGCCTAGAAATTTACTAGATGTTGCCTGGAAAATGTCTTTTGAGGGAAAGTTAGCAGAGCTGGGGCTTTTCTCTTTGGAGCGAAGAAGGATGAAAGGTGACTTGATAGAGGTCTACAAGATTGTGAGAGGCATAGATAAGGTGAACAATCAGAACCTCTTTTCCAGGGCAGGAGTAGCAAATACCAGAGGACATCTGTATAAAGAAAAAGGTGGAAAGTTTAGGGGAGACATTTAAATATAAATTTAGACATACAGCACGGTAACAGGTCATTTTGGCTCTTGAGTCCATACCGCCCCATTTGCACCCCATTAACCTGCAATCCCGATACATTTCAAATAGTGGGAGGAAACTAGAGACTCTGGAGAAAACCCACACAGGGAGAACATAAAAACTCCTTACAGGCAGTGCAGAATTCGAACCCCAGTTCCAATCCTGATCACTGGCACTGTAAAGCCATTGCACTAACTGCTACGCCAACTGTGCCGCCCTTAGGGGTAAGAGTTGTGGGTGCCTGAAATGCATTGCCAGGTGCAGTGGTGGAGGCTGGAGAGATAGGGGCATTTAAGAGACTTGTAGGCACATGAATGAAAGAAAAATAGAGGATTATGGGGTTGGGAGTGTTTAGTTTCTTTTGTTACATTATATAGGTCGGCACAACATCGTGGGCCGAAGGGTTTGTATTGCGCTATGTTGTTCAATGTAACATAAAAGCCAGCTTATGGACTGAGTGTGCAGAATGGCTCGTGCCTGGGCACCGAGGAATTGAACTTCTGGAATAAAATAAAATTGGGGTAGGCTTGATGCGAGTTAAAGAGCAGCCATTCATTTGTCACCTGGCGGTTTTGCCCCTGGAAACCAATGCGGCGATAAATGAGGCAAGTATTGACCCAATTGATTTTACTGTTGAGAAGCTGGGATTAAAGAGCACTGCCAGGGTTAAGCTTCACCTGTTTGACGAGCCAGTTCTGGGTGTGCGCTGGGTGAGTGGGTGCCAAATATGGGTGCTGAGTAAAAAATATTAACCAGCCCCCTTAGACAGACCTCCTCCTGAACTGTGCATGCAACTGTTTCACAAGTGCCAGGACGTGGCCTGCGATTAATTGTCCAATGCGAGCAAATTACTGATTGAATCGTCTCCTCCTCCATATTGGGTTATTTGCCAGTAGGCTAACTCTTAACAATTGTAAATTATTGTTGATTGAAATCCAGTTGCACAATTGTGGCTTCTTCGCTCATTCACGTGATCTGTGGTTGGTACAGCTTGTCCTTGGATTTGCCTCCTTCCACTGATTCTCTTCTCTCACCCACAGATTTCAGAGACACCAGCCTTGAAGATCAGAATGCTTCCCTCCCATTGACTCTTCTTCTGGTAAGGACCTATAATTTCATCTTCACAAAGTGAAAGGCAAAATGGCTGGAGGAACTCAACGGGCAAGATTGATGATTGTGGGTGAAAAGGAATGGTCCAGAATGCAGAACTGAGAATGTACGGGTCAGAAAAAGGGACAAGGATTGTTGGGAGATGGGTGGACCAAGGAGATATGAAGAACAATGGGCAGAAGGAGCAGGGGAGTAGTGGGGGAGGGAGTGAAGGTGCCGAAAAAGATGGGATGGTGGTCAGCAGGGGTGGGAAGGCATCTCATGCTAGAATCTGAGGAGGAAGGAGATGCTTGGAACCTTCAAGGGAGTTGTGATGAATCCAGAAGGGAAGGGGATCTGATGTGTTGTATGTAGATGGAACCAGGAAGGAGGGGGATGCAAATTGGGGAGGGGGTGTGCACAGGCAGTATGGGAAAGGGGCAAAGATGTGAAGAGAGGAAGTGGATTAGAGAGAGAGAGAAAGAGAAACACAGGAGGTAAGGGTTATTTGAAACTAA
Organism: Narcine bancroftii; assembly: GCF_036971445.1. NCBI lineage: Eukaryota > Metazoa > Chordata > Chondrichthyes > Torpediniformes > Narcinidae > Narcine > Narcine bancroftii. The sequence continues at coordinate 62,036,050 of NC_091479.1, read as the reverse complement.
ATGTTCATTCCATTGCTTTGTGGAAAATTAATTGTTTAAATTGCACTTTTCTGTATATGATATAAAACTCTGCATTTCTGCTGATAAATTAGATTTTTTTTAAATATTGTATGGTTTTGGAAAAGTTAAAGACAGATCAAAATCAAGAACTGAGGTCATGGATTGTAAATCCATGGGTTTAGTGCAGGATTCCCTTGCAAAACCACCAAGAATTCCAGCCAAACACATGCAGTGGAGTCCCATCAGGTACCCCGGGTAGCACTTGTGGGGGGTTCTCTTTCTCATTTCTTGTGAAAGGGGACATCCTTGAGGAGGTCCTAGCCTAATGCCTCAACTTGCTCGGGTAGCTTCCCTTCAGTTATTAACTTGCCAAATATCTGTTCCCCACCTGAAGCCCTTGCACCTCTTGACCCACTTTGGTTGAGTTGCTGGCATCCAACATGCTTGCCCACCTTGCAATGTCCCCTCCCTCAACATCGATCTGCAACCCCTCTCTGAGCCAGCCCTGAGGTTCCACAACATTCCAGGAGTTTGACAGTTACTTTACGTGCTCTGCTGTAGCTTGAGAATAAAAGATTCAGAGGGCCATAGGTTGACCAAAGTATTCTTGACCACTTGTCCTAACCCTAATGTTTAATACTGATATGCAAACACCCAAAAAAACATGAGGCTGCATGTTTCGTTACGCATGTTTGTTGTCGGCTCAACCAAGATCCCAGTTATTGGAACCAAATAGCTTCCAGTGAAGGTCTTGTCAGCTCCTTATTGTGGTGGCCCTTTGCTCCAGGGGAGTTTTCAAATTGCTAACTGACTCTCCGTGAGAGCCTAGTGGTCATTTTGGATTCTGTGACACTTGCGTATCCTCAAAAAGATGTGACTGTGCTGATTTGAGCCTTCAGATTCAAGGGTAGTTTCCTGCTGTTAGCAGACTCTTGAATGGACCTCCCATTGGTCAAAGATGATGCCCTGCAACTGGGTAACTGTGGTCTTCTTGATATCCTCCACTTCTGAGGAAATAACAAAAGAAATTGATGAAGGTAGGGCAGTAGATGTGGTCTATTTGGATTTTAGTCAGGCAGTTGACAAGGTTCCCCCATGAGAGAGTCATTCAGAAATTCATGAGGTTATGGGATCCATGGAACGTTGGATTCAGAATTGTCTTGCTTGCAGAAAGCAGAGGGTAGTTGTGGATGGAATATAATCTGCCTAGAGGCCAATCACTAGTGGGGATTGAACTGACAATAACCACATCAGCAGCGTGAGTATAAGACAGCTTTAATAAACTAATATGTACACTAAGAGGTCTTGTCTCTGCAAGACGAACCTGGAAGGCTAGACTGTAGCTCTGGACTACTTTATATACAAGGTCACTGGGGTGACCCCTGGTGACCTAGTGGTGTAATTACATATCACCACAGGGATCTCTTCTGTGAACCCTGCTATTTGCAATTTTTTTTATAAACGACCTGGATGAAGAATTACAAGGATGGGCCAGTAAGTTTGCAGATGACGTGAAGGCTGGAGGAGTTGTGAATATGTAGAATATTGTGTAGAGTTTTGGTCACCTCATTACCAGAAGGATGTGGAAGCTATGGAGAGGATGCAGAGGAGATTTACCAAGATTGGAGAATGTGCCTTAAGAGGGAAGGTTAACAGAGCTGGGGCTTTTCTCTTTAATGCAAAGAAGGATGAGAGGTGACTTAATAGAGGTCCGCAAGATTAAGAGAGGCAGGATAGGGTGGTCGCCCAGCACCTGTTTCCCAGGATGAGATGAGCATCACCAGAGGACATCTGTACAAGGTAATGGGAGGAGGGTTTAAGGGAAATGTCAGCTATGTTATTTTTTACATGGGTGATGCTGGGGGCTGGTAAAATAGAACATTTAAAAGACTGAGACAGGAATGGATGCAAGAAAAACTGAGGGTTGTGGGTGTGAGGTAGGGAAGGTTCAGTTAGTTGAGTAGGTTTATAGAGGTTGTCACAACATTGTGGAGCAAAAGGCATGTGCTGTAAATGGGGCCGCATGTTGGCATGGTGGTCAGCGCAACACCCTTGCAGCGCCAGTGATTGGGACTGGGATTTGAATCCCACACTGTTTGTAAGGAGTTTGTACATTCTCCCCATGTCTGCGTGAGTTTTCCCTGAGGGCTCTGGTTTTCTCCTGCGTCCAAAATGTTCTGGGGTGGGGGGGGTGTTTAGGTTAATTGGGTATAATTGGGTGGCCGGACTCATGGCCGAATTGACCTGTTACCAGGCTGTATGTCTTAAAAAAATTCAATGCTCCATTTATGCCACTAACACTATACCCTGCACTGCCTGTAACATAATACCCTTCACTTTACTTTTAGAATTACTCTATCTGTTGCATTTAAAGACGGGTCAACTAGCCTCGAGAGGTCTTAAAGCAACACGATTCTTGTTACATATGACAGGAAATGATATGAGAAAGACCAGATGTTTTTCAATTGCTGGAGGAAATCAGTGGGTCGAGCAACATCAGTACATCAGGTCTCACTTTACAACTTGACCAAGTTGAATGTAGAAAGTTTCCTACTTCTGCTAAAATCCCAGTCTAATAGGGCTGATTTTAATTTACTTAGTTTCTGTGATTGATGCAAAAAATTATAACGTACTTCTATCTTATATTTATGGTGTTGGTCATACTAACCTGACATAATTCAGACCAGCTTTCCTCACCAATTCTTACATTTCAGCCTGATTGGATGATAAATAAACTTGAACTTGAAATACTGCAGCAACATTTTCATGACTATTGACTTGCAAGTTAGGGTCTGAGTGATCAGACTTGACTTCTTTCAATGGGAGCTGATGAATTACATCCTTTGAACTTGTTCCAAATTATTGTTCCTGACATTTGCAAGGTGCTCTGAAAGCCTGGGTTGTTGTTGAAGGATGTGCAGTGCTTTCAAAGGTCATTGGAAAGGCTGAAGTTTCAAATTAATTGTGCAATGAGGAAAAGACATTTATTAGAGATCAGATGGATTGTATTTCCTGTTTATTCCTTGGCTGCCCCTTTAGTGAAATTTTCTGAGTACATCTTCATTTGCTGTTCATTTCCCCACTCCATCGACCCAGCCTGGTGGAACCGTCAGGAAAATAACATCTACTTGAGTGAATTGACTGAGTGGGAGTCAGTGAAATGTCAGCCATCAAGTAATCATATGCTTTAGCTGGCATCATGAAAGCTCATCGGGCACTTCCCTTGCCTTCAAGTGGAGATGTTATCCAGGATTCAGTTGGTAGTCCTCTACCAGCTCTGGAGGCTGCAAGAGTCATCTGATTTATAGACCAATACAAGGCTGCTTTCTGACCTGAGGCCTCTCCCCTCTAAGGTGAATGTGAAAGATAAATCAAACTTTTTGAAGGTGAGCAGGGATTCTTTTTTTTTCACTCTCTCTGGCAACCCATAATCCCTCAACGGAATTATTAAAGCTGAAACAGTTGGTCATGAATTGAAAATCAAGGGAATCTAAGTCTGGGAATCGACTCCCCACTCATCCTGAGAAAACATTGTGAGCAGTACGAGTTCCAATGACAATACAAGGTGCAGTAGGAACTCAGCAGGCCAGACGGCATCCATGGAAGGCAGTAGGCAATCAATGTTTCAGGGCATAGCCGGACTGTCCTGGATATTCAATGTTTGGGGCTGAAACCTTGATGATGGGGTTTGACCCAAAACATCGCCTTCCATTGACTGACCTGCTGGGTTCCTCCAGCATTTTGTGTGTTTGTCCAGTTTTCTAGCGTCTGTAGTTTTTATTCTTTGCCAGCAGTTCTGATGAAGGCCATGAACTTGTTTTCTCTTAGTGCGGATGCTGTGATGTGAGTTGCAGCATTTTCTGTTTTCATTTCTGCTGTGACCATCAGTCTTGTTGCCTTCTCTGGGAACTTCCTGTGCTTGAGTTGGCTAATGTGCCTCCTGCCCTCACTGACAGCCAGGCCTTAAACCATCTCTCGAGGTCGTCCAAGGCACCGTTTAAATGCTGGTCTTTGTTTTCTCGGCGGGGCTGCGGAAAGATGTTGACAACTTATTGATCTTCACGTCCCACCCCTGTAAGGGTCAGCTGATGTCATCACCTTTTAGATTTACTGATGTTGGAAAATGTTAACTAAATTAATTTTGTGGGAGTTGAGCAAGGGTAAATAAGTTTGGGGGTGTGCCCAGTTAAAAATGGCATTAGTGGGTTAATTCAATTAAACGCGGCAAAGGGCACAGGCCCTAAACATTGCTGATTCTTTATGTAGATGGTGGGTGACCTGCTGAGTTTCTCCAGTACATTTGTGTACTGTACAGGACCTCGTACATCGAGGTGTCAAAAAAAACGGGTAGTTTTCAGGTTGCGTTTGTTGAAGTGCTGCATGGATCAAATCTATTTGAATGATTTGGTTAAGAGGATCAGCATTAAAAATTGACGCAATGCAATAAGGACTATGAGGGGACAAGAGGCTTCACGAGGATATTGATAGGGTTGGTGAATGAGCAAAGACCAAGTGGATTAGAATGTTCACAAAAGTGAGGCATTCATAATCAGAAAAAAATTGTAAAGCATTTAAAAAATGATTTCATTTCTGAAAGATTGGATGGTGCCAGGTTGCCTGCAGACGTTCCTGATGTGTCTGAGAAAATAAGTGTGGGGACTTCTCCAAGCTGTCTGGGGCTTGGAACTCCTTGAGATTGGGAGTTCTTTAGGGGCTGGCTCCAGAAGTCAGGAGGTGACATTGAATGAATCGAGTGCAGAGGGGAAGTTGGTCTATGAGTCAGCATTTGGAGTGTTGGAGAAAGTTCTTTGTTCTGATGCTCTCAAATCATTACAAAGTCAAAGCAGCTGATGTGGAAATTTAGATCAAGTAACAAAGGTAAATATAAACGATACTGTGAAAATCTAACCTTGATCATAATTACACCCTATGCAATATTTTTCTGGAAAGAAGATAGATGAGAATTGACAATTGATGGGATTAAAGATTAAATCATCGAATGAAAATACTGCAAGACCATGTGCTCATTAATGATCAGAATGTCCATGTGATTGAAGATGACAGAAGAGCGGCTGTTCAGAGATTTCAGCCTTCACCAAAGAGACTGAAGGGAAATTACTTGCCTGTCGGCGATTTTTGTTAAGATCCAAGCTTTCTTGATGAAGGTCTGCTGTATAATACTCAGGATGTTACTTTCCGATGGGTGCTTTGAAGCAATAATAAATGAAAATGATTGTCAGACACATTGCTGCCAGCAATACACAGGTGACAGATAATCTTTTTCAATCTTTTTTTATTGTTTTTTTTTACAGTGAAGAAAAGGGAACAAAACTGAAAATACAATATCACCTATGTATCTTTATCAAGGTAAAACTTCAAGCAGTATAAACTCAGTCCCACCACCCCCTCCCTTCCCATCCACTGCACTGGATGAAGACAGAAAATGCATCAAAAATATTAAAAACACCTAACTTATTTTGGGGGGGGGGGGGAAACTAACCAAAACAAAAACCTACCTGAGCAGTTTATCCTGTGGGTTACATACATTTTGTAGTTTTTGATTCATATAGTGAATCAGAAAACAAAGGTAAGACTGGAAGAGTGAGTATATCTAATCACATTAGAACCATTTACATCAAGTGACATAATATGAGAGAACCATTGAAACACTTTTGGACAACTGGAGTCTTTCCATTCGAATAAATGGCTCTTCTAGCCAACATTGTAGAGAAGGCCACAACCCATTGGGCAGATACAGATAAACTCAATGTCGGGGTCAATAACCTTAAGAGAGCAGTTATTGGATTGGGTCATAGCTCCACCTGAAAACAGTTGAAAAGCTTTAAGATCATCTAATGGTATTCCTGAGAAAGCTGCCTTTCAGGGATGGCATGTGAATGCTCAGGACTGATTTAACTGCTGACTTGCTGTCTCCAGCTTGGCTAAGTTCAGAATTCTGACTCCAGTGCTTTCTCGCGTCAACCTTTTCTTCCCCTGCCCAGGTTTGTTTCGGGCTGCTGTGATTCAACTAGAGCCCAGGATTGAATTGTTGAGTGGGGAGTGGAGGGGAGGGGTTCATGGCTAATGTGCAGTAAATAAAAAAAAATCAACCAAAATCAAGTTGGTATTGGACTTGTCACAATACCAGCTGTGAGAATCTGATTGGGAAAAGCTGCTGTTCTGATTTCCTGTGTTATATAGCTCGTATACGGATTCAATCTTTTTAGAGACATAATTTAAAAAAAACACATTGAAGCTCTGAAAATTACTAAAATATTTGCTCTTCTCCCGCATGAAATTCAATTTTAGCTTTTCAACAGTCAATCATGTTGTTATTCATCCAGTAATTAGATGTTCTGTTTGATGGGCCATTTTTTTTTATCCTCGAATCTCCTACAATGCATGTTTTGTGAGAGCTATCAAGAGACAATCAGCCAATGAAGCCCCCCTGGAGATCACTCCACAATGAATCGCTCTCAAATTTTTCTGTCGATGGGATGACAAGGTGGCAGGATGATTAGTTGCACAGCTCCAGAGACCCATTTCTGCTCTGCCAACTGAGCTCTCTCTCCCCACAACTGTATGAGCTCCCCCTGTGTGCTTGACATTCCCTCTGAGTGGCAGAGGGAAGTGCTGGCGGGGTGGGGGGGGGGGAGGGTGTCAATTCAGCTACCTTTCGTGAGCCTGAGTGGCAGGAGAATGGGATGGGGAGGGGGTGAAATTGTTGGGCGCATCAGAGAGGATGAGTTGCAGGGAGATAAGTGGGAAATGGGGTTGATGGGAAGATAGGCTCGAAAAGAGAGCTTTTGGTGCGTTGGTCTTCATAAAACAAAGTGTTTAGCAGAGGAGTTGGTACGTTATGATGAAGTTGGATAAGAGGCCGATTTTGGAGTGTTGTGGCAGTTTTGCTCACCTATCTGCATGAAATATATCAATACAACTGAAAGAATTCAAAGAAAATTTACAAGGATCTTCCTAAGACATGAGGAACTGAGTTACGGGAAAAGTTAAAACAGGTGAGGACTTTATTCCCTGGACCATTGTAGAATGAGAGGAGATTTGATGGAAGTATACAAAATTATGAGAGTAAATGCAAGCAGGCTTTTTACACTGAAGTTATGTGAAATATGAACTAGAGGATGTGGGTGAAAGGGGAAATGTTTAAAGGAACATTAGGGGGAACATCTTCATGCAGAGAATGGTTGGAATGTGGAACAAGTTGCGAGCTGAAGTGGTCAATGCGAGATCCATTTTGATATTTAAGAAAATGGATCAGTACATGGATGGGAGGGGTATGCAGGACTATGATCCAGGTGCAGGTCAATGGGACCAGGCTGAATAATAGTTTGGCACCAACTAGATAGGCCAAAGGGGCTGTTTCTGTGCTGTAATGTTTGATAGTTCAATGGTTTCATGGAGCGATTGGCACAGACAATGGGCTGATGGCCTCCTTCTATGTGACAAGACTACCATGCAACTTGTGTACAGAAATGTCAGTCAGCACAGAAACAGGCCCTTCATCCCATCATGATTGTGGTGATTGGGAGTGTGATCCTCCTGGCCACTAGGGGGCATCGGTGATGGAATGTCCCACCTCGGGTTAGATGCACAAAATGGATGTGTCCCATGAGGTCATGAGTTGATAATAAAATATTAGTAAGTTACTTTATCACAATAGAAGAAACTTCACATGATACCAGGACTGGGTGTCAATGGGTATCAGCAGGAATTGTACGGGAAACGTCGACCAGGACCAGGGCAAATTCGACAAGGTTATCGAGATGTTTGATGAACACTGTTCACCAATGAAAAATGAAACGATTGAGAGATGTGTGTTTTGTTCATGCATGTAGCTGCAGGCAGAAAGCTTTGATTTTTTAATAAATAGGCTTGAAATTGAAAGTAAGAACATGCAACTTTGGATTGCTGCAAGATTTAATGATCCGTAATCAAATTGTGTTTGGAATTGTTGACAAAAAAATGAGAGAGATGTTGCTACAAGAGAGATGGAACTTACCTTAGCTGGAGCTGTGAAGATATGCAAAAAAGTTAAGTGAGAGTGCAAGGGCTGGTGGTGTCTGGATGAACACAAACAGAATGAGACATAGGAAACTACAAAAAGACAAAGAGAGACATTTAATTGCAAATGATGTGGCACTCAACATATACCAAAATGATGCCCATGGAATGGAAAAGTGTAATAAGTGCAAAGGACAGATTCACTATGCATAGCAATGTTATTCCTTTTTTTAAATTTTTTTTATTTTTCACACCATAAATCACATTAGCCATGATACACACTTTTTCCTTTTCACACATACAGTGACATTTTCTCCCCCCCACCTCCCTCCTCCCAACCCACCCCCCCCCCCCCACCCTCCCCCTCCCATCCATTTAAGGTATACAATCTAGGATACATTAAACCAGTCAGACAATGTTGTCACTCAACAAAAATACACCAGAAATTCTACTGAGTCCATTCTTTTCTTTCCTTCTCCTTCCATCAACTTAGGTAATGATTGACCCCGGTAGGTTTTCGCTATTGTATTTAATGTAAGGCTCCCATATTTGTTTGAATATTTCAATATTATTTCTTAAACTATATGTTATTTTTTCTAATGGAATACATTTATTCATTTCTATATACCATTGTTGTATTTTCAAATTATCTTCCAATTTCCAGGTTGACATAATACACTTTTTTGCTACGACTAGAGCTATCTTAACAAATCTTTTTTGTGCATCCTCCAAATCAATTCCAAATTCTTTGTTTTTTATGTTACTTAGGAGAAAGATCTCTGGATTCTTTGGTATATTGTTTTCGGTTATTTTATTTAATATCTGATTGAGATCTTCCCAAAATTTTTCTACTTTCTCACATGTCCAGATTGCATGAATTGTTGTTCCCATTTCTTTTTTACATCGAAAACATCTATCAGATACTGTTGGGTCCCATTTATTTAACTTTTGAGGTGTAATGTATAGTCTGTGTATCCAGTTATATTGTATCATACGTAACCTCGTATTTATTGTATTTCTCATCGTTCCAGAAGATAATTTGTCCCATGTTTCCTTTTTTATCTTTATATTTAAATCTTGTTCCCATTTTTGTTTAGTTTTACCATTTGTTTCCTCATTCTCCTTTTCTTGCAGTTTAATACACATATTTGTTATAAACCTTTTGATTATCATTGTATCTGTAATCACATATTCAAGGTTACTTGCCTCTGGCAAACTCAAACTGCTTCCTAATTTATCCTTCAAGTAGGATCTCAATTGGTAATATGCCAGCACTGTATCTTGAGTTATATTGTACTTATCTTTCATTTGTTCAAAGGATAAGAATCTATTTCCTGAAAAACAATTTTCTATTCTTTTAATCCCTTTTTTTTTCCCATTCTCTAAAGGAAAGGTTATCTATTGTAAAAGGGAATAACTTGTTTTGCGTCAATATTAGTTTTGGTAATTGATAATTTGTTTTATTTCTTTCTACATGAATCTTCTTCCAAATATTGAGGAGATGGTGTAATACTGGAGAACTTCTATGTTGTACCAATTTTTCATCCCATTTATATAATATGTGTTCAGGTATCTTTTCCCCTATTTTATCTAATTCTAATCTCGTCCAGTCTGGTTTTTCCCTTGTTTGATAAAAATCTGATAGGTATCTTAATTGTGCGGATCTATAATAATTTTTAAAGTTTGGCAGTTGTAAGCCTCCTTGTTTATACCATTCTGTTAATTTATCTAATGCTATCCTCGGTTTCCCCCCTCTCCATAAAAATGTCCTTATTATTTTCTTCAACTCCTTGAAGAATTTTTCTGTCAGTTGTATTGGCAATCCCTGGAATAAGTATAATATCCTTGGAAAAATGTTCATTTTAATACTGTTTATCCTTCCTATTAGTGTTAGTGGCAAATCTTTCCAATGCTCTAAATCGTCCTGTAATTTTTTCATTAGTGGATAATAATTGAGTTTATATAGTTGGCCAAGATTTTTGTTTATTTGTACACCTAGATATCTTATTGCCTGCATTTGCCATCTAAATGGAGATTCCTTCTTAAATTTTGAGAAATCCGCATTATTCATAGGCATTGCTTCACTTTTATTTACATTTATCTTGTAACCCGACACTTCTCCATATTCCTTCAATTTCTTATATAATTCTTTTATTGATAGTTCTGGTTCTGTTAAGTACACTATAACATCATCCGCAAATAGACTGATTTTATATTCCTTGTCTTTTATTTTTATTCCTTTTATATTTTTATCTATTCTTATCAATTCTGCTAGTGGTTCTATAGCTAACGCAAACAATAAAGGTGATAGAGGGCATCCCTGCCGCGTTGACCTGCTTAAGTTAAATTGCTTTGATACATGTCCATTTACTGTCACTTTCGCTAACGGTCCCTTATATAATGCTTTAATCCAATTAATATACTTCACCGGTAAATTGAATTTTTGCAATACTTTGAACAAATTCCATTCTACTCTGTCAAAGGCCTTCTCTGCGTCTAAAGCAACTGCTACTGTAGGTGCTTTATTTCCTTCTACTGCATGAATTAAGTTAATAAATTTACAAATATTGTCTGTTGTGCGTCTTTTTTTTGATAAATCCAGTTTGGTCTAAATTTACCATTTTCGGTACTTCCTCTGCTAATCTGTTTGCTAATAGTTTAGCTATTATCTTATAATCTGTGTTTAGTAAAGATATTGGTCTATATGATGCTGGTGAGAGTGGATCTTTCCCTTGCTTTAGTATTACTGTAAATATTGCAGTTTTACATGAATCTGGTAAGCTTTGTGTCTCATCAATCTGGTTGATTACATCCAGGAGGGGCGGAATTAATAAGCCTTTAAATGTTTTGTAGAATTCTATTGGGAATCCATCCTCTCCTGGTGTCTTATTATTTGGTAATTTTTTTATTATCTCTTGTATTTCTACTATTCCAAATGGTTCTGTTAATTTATTTTGTTCCTCTATTTGTAGTTTTGGTAGTTCAATTTTAGTCAGAAATTCATCTATTTTCCCTTCTTTCCCTTCATTTTCGGTTTGGTATAATTGTTCATAGAATTCTCTAAAGTTTTCCTTAATTTATTTTGGATTATATGTAATTTGTTTGTCTTTTTTCCTTGATGCCAATACCAATTTCTTAGCTTGTTCTGTCTTAAGCTGCCATGCTAGGATTTTATGCGTTTTTTCACCCAGTTCATAATATTTCTGTTTTGTCTTCATTATGTTCTTTTCCACCTTATATGTTTGTAGTGTTTCATATTTTATTTTTTTTATCCGCCAATTCTCTTCTTTTAGTTGTATCTTCCTTCATTGCTAATTTTTTTTCTATATTTACTATTTCCCTTTCCAACTGCTCTGTTTCCTGATTATAGTCCTTCTTCATCTTGGTTACATAACTTATTATTTGCCCTCTAATGAATGCTTTCATTGCATCCCATAGTATAAACTTATCTTCCACTGATTCCATATTATTTTCAAAATACATTTTTATTTGTTTTTCAATAAATTCTCTAAAATCCTGCCTTTTGAGTAACATGGGGTTTAATCTCCATCTATACATTCTTGGAGGGATGTCCTCTAGCTTTACTGTCAATATTAAGGGTGAATGGTCCGATAGTATTCTAGCTTTATATTCTGTTTTTCTTACTCTATCTTGCATACTAGCTGATAACAAAAATAGGTCTATTCATGAGTATGTTTTATGTCTAGCTGAGTAATATGAATATTCCTTTTCTTTTGGGTGTTGTTTCCTCCATATATCCAAAAGTTGCATTTCTTCCATTGATTTAATTATAAATTTGGTTACTTTGTTCTTTCTGTTAATTTTTTTCCCAGTTTTATCCATATTTGAATCCAAATTCAGGTTGAAATCCCCTCCTATTAATATGTTCCCTTGCGTATTTGCTACCTTCAAAAAGATATCTTGCATAAACTTTTGATCTTCTTCGTTAGGTGAATATACATCGAGTAGATTCCAAAACTCCGAATATATCTGACATTTTATCATTACATATGTCCCTGCTGGATCTATTATTTCCTCTTCTATTTTAAATGGCACATTTTTACTAATTAATATAGCCACTCCTCTTGCTTTTGAATTATACGATGCTGCTGTTACATGTCCTACCCAATCTCTCTTTAATTTCTTGTGCTCCAATTCAGTTAAGTGTGTTTCTTGCACAAATGCTATATCAATTTTTTCTTTTTTCAGTAAATTTAGCAGTTTCTTCCTTTTAATTTGGTTATGTATTCCATTAATATTTAAAGTCATATAGTTCAACGTAACCATTTTATACTTTGTTTATCTTCCCTTTCCGTTTTTCCATCATTACCTTTCTTCCTTTTCCATTTCTGTTTTCTTATTTTAAACCCTTTATAAGACAACATTCCTAAAACATCAAACATTTTCCTTATTCTCCTATTTAAAACTTCTTTAGCCCCAATCTCCCCTTCCCCTCCTGAGTTGTCCTTTATCCCTTGTCAGACAACCACATCTCCCCTCTCCATTTGGGTTTGCGAATTCACTCGCAAGCGTCAGCTGATTTTGCAGTGACCGCAACTCCTCCCCACCCAGCCCCCCCCAGAAAAGATTTCACTTTTCATATGTAACAAAGGTCACTCTTTTAGTTCCCTCCTTATTCCCTCTATTCCATTTCCTTCCCTTATTAATTCTTGTCTATACTATCTATATTTTCCTCTAAATACGGATACATTCACGTATGCACATTATACATATACACACTTATACCTCTTTACCCACATACATATAAATCGTGGTCATTTTTACTCTCATTACACGTCTTCATCCCTCAGTCTATTTTGTAATTGTTTTGCAAATTTTCATGCTTCTTCTGGATCCGAGAATAGTCTGTTTTGTTGTTCTGGAATAAATATTTTCAATACCGCTGGATGCTTTAGTATAAATTTATACCCTTTCTTCCATAAAATCGCCTTTGCTGTATTGAACTCCTTTCTCTTCTTTAGGAGTTCAAAACTTATATCTGGATAAATGAAGATTTTTTGCCCTTTGTACTCCAGTGGCTTGTTGCCCTCTCTTACTTTTTCCATTGTCTTCTCCAGTACCTTTTCTCTTGCTGTATATCTTAGGAATTTTACTAAAATAGATCTTGGTTTTTGTTGTGGTTGTGGTTTAAAGGCCAATGCTCTATGTGCCCTTTCTATTTCCATTTCTTGCTGTAGTTCTGGACATCCTAGGATCCTAGGGATCCAATCTTTTATAAACTCTCTCATATTCTTGCCTTCTTCATCTTCCTTAAGGCCCACTATCTTTATGTTATTTCTTCTGTTATAATTTTCCATTATATCTATTTTCTGAGCTAACAGTTCTTGTGTCTCTTTAACTTTTTTATTAGATTCCTCTAATTTCTTTTTTAAGTCCTCTACCTCCATTTCTACTGCTGCTTCTCGTTCTTGCACCTTGTCCATTCTTTTTCCCATTTCTGATAAGGTCATATCTATTTTATTCATTTTCTCTTCTGTGTTGTTTATTCTTCTTCTTAAATCATCAAATTCCTGCGCTTGCCATTCTTAAAAGACTCCATGTATTCTTTAATAAGAGAAAGTAAGTCCTTTATCTTGCCTTTCCCTTCTTCTTCTATTTCACTGTACTCTTCCTCTTATTCTTCCTCTGGGTTGGCCATCTGTTGTTTCTTTGTTGCCCTTTTCTTCTCTTCTTTCTTGTTTTCATTGTCTTCTGTGTTCTCTTCTTGCTGCAGGTGTTCTGCAGCTGTCGTTGCCGGCTGTGGAGATCGACTCCCCAGCTGGTCACCCCTCCCGTCGGTGTGTTTTTTTTCATGCGCGGTTGTGCACTTTTACTCGGCTCAGCGAGCCATTTTTGTAGTCCATATTCTACCGACCTGAGGGAGCGGGTTTCTCTCTCCACCGCGGGCCTCTTCGAACAGGTAAGGCCTTTTCCTTCATCTTCCGTTGTCTTCTCTTCCTCTCTTCTTACCGTTGGTTTTGACTTTTCTTTTTTCGTCGCCATCTTCTTTCTACCTTTATATTCACTTTACTTTGATTTTTATTTCTGTGCCTTTGTGTTTTGCTTTGTTTTTTCTGTCTTTTCTGGAGATGGCTGGAGTTCACCGTCCGGCCACTACTCCATCACGTGACTCCTCCAGCAATTTTATTCCAAAGGGAAATGAAACAAGTGAAAGTATGCACACTATAGAAGAAACTTCCCTCAGTGAGCATGGTAGTGCAGGAAGGTTTCAAACCAACAGATACTGAACAGCCAAGCGTGAACAGAGTTGGGGAGGACAAGTGGATGTGCAAGCAAATGGAGCAGATACTCCTTTCAAGCTGGACACAGGGGTAAAGCCCAGTTTGACCTGTGAGCATGACATCAGGGCAATGAAGATAAAGCCATCCATCCATCCAAATTTTGTTCAGTTCAAGACCTACAGTGACAGCACATTGACATGAAAGGCACATGTAGACTGAATATGAAAGGTAAAGAGCACCACCTCATGTTTGTAGTAGACATGATTCACTGCTTGGTGACAAAGCATGTGAAAATTTAGGCCTAGTCAAGAGGGTATACTGCATTAACAGTGCCAATGCACAGAACAGCGTAAAGGGAATATTGGATCAATTTCCAGACATCTTCAAAGGGTTTGGAGTTCTACCATTCACCTATATGATACAGTTAAAGGAGGACTCACTATAGTGATGCCACGAGGCAGGCTCAAGCAGGAACTCGAATGAATGACATCACTAGGGATCATAAAGAAAGTTGGAGGAGCTCACAGAAAGGGTGATTTCAATGGTGTGTGTCAAAGAGAAGAACGGTGACCTACATGTGTGCATGGACTCAAAAGACTTCAATGCCAATATAAAAAGGGAACATTATCAGATTCCAACCAGGGAGAAAATAACAAGTGAGATGATTGGTGCAAAGTTATTCACTAAATTGGGTGCATCCCAGGGCTTCTGGTAAAACTGCATGAAGATGGCACAAAATGCTGTTTATTCAATTCACCATTTGGCTGATACTCCTGTTTAAAGATACCATTTGGAATTTCCTCAACATCTGAGGAGTCCCACAGGACAGTGGAGCACATCATAGAAGGCATAAATGGGATATGCGTGTAAATGGATGACAGGAGCAACACAACGAGAGGCTCATCAAAGTGTTACAACACATTCAGAGGATGGATTAAAGGTAAACAGAGCAAAATGTCAGTTTGGTGTGAAGAAAATCACCTTTTTGAGAGATAAGCTGTCAGAGGCAGGTGTAGAGCCAGACAAGACCAAGGTGAAACCAATTCTTGAGATTCCTAAATGTGCAGACACAAAGGGCATATTGAGATTGCTGGGAATTATCAATTTCACTGTTTTGGAAGACAGGTTTGTATGAATTTACCAGTATACCTGAGGTAGTTGTTACAGAACAAATGTGAATTCAAGTGAACAGCCAACCATAAGAAAGAATGGGAATGACTGAAGACCATTCTAACTACAGAAATGGTGATTTTGATGTTCTTTGACCTATCCAGAGGATGAAATTATCTACGGATGCGTCAAAAGATGGAATAGGTGCTGTACTGATTCAGGCTGTGGGAGATTAAAGGCCAGTTGCATATGTATTAAGGGCGATGACCACATATGCGCAGATAGAGAAAAATTGCCTAGGTCTGGTCTGTGGTCTCGAGAAATTCCATAGCTATGTGTAAGGTCTGCCAACATTTGTGGCTAAAAAGACCACAAGCCATGATCAAGAAAAAACCTCAGTGAGATGTCGCTGTGAATCCAAAGACTGATGATGAAGCTACAACGTTATGACTTTGAATTGGTGAACACACCAGGGGAACTTGTGTTGGTTGATGCGTTGTCCAGGGCAATGGCGCAGAGTGAAGCACACAATGAGAGTTCCACAGAGACAGATGTGAATCTCCACATGAACCTGATCACTAAATCTCTTCCCCTAACTGACATGAAATTCAAGCAGATGGCAGCTGAAACAGAAAAGGACAGAGTTCTACAGAAAGTCATCAAGAATCTGAATGAAGGATGGCCTTGAGATGAATGTCAGCCATACTGCAACATCAGAGCTGAGCTGAGTGTTGTCAATGAACTTCTACTCAGACAGAGCAGAATTATCATTCCTCAATCAATGCGACGAGAGATGCTGAAAAGGATGCATGAGGGGCACCTTGGAATGGAAAAATGAAAGAGGAAGGTCAGAATTGCTGTTTATTGGCCAGGGATAAATACTGACATCAACAAAATGGTCTCAGGCTGAGACTTATCTGAAACATCATGTAAAGCAGTCAAAGGAACCCATGACCATAACTGATTTACCTGCAGAACCATGGCAGAAAGTTGGGACTGATCTGTTCCACCTGGATGGAAGAATTTCCTGCTGGTTATTGACTGTATCAAACTATCCTGAGATGGTGCTTCCCAACATGTCTGCTGCCTGTGTGATCAGATACGAGGTCGATCTTTGCAAGATATAGAATTCCTCAAATTGTCTGCAGTGACAATAGACCTTGCTACTGTTGTTGAGAATTCCAGAACTTTGCAGAAGAGTATGATTTTCAACATGACTTCAAGTCTTCTGCATCCCCCGTCGAACAGTAAAGCAGAGAAAGGAGTTCACAAGAAGCCACAAGAGAGTGGCTCAGCTCCTTGTCTAGCTCTGTTGAGTTACCAAGCTTCACCATTTGAACATGGCATTATCACCTGCTGAGACGTAGTCTTCGCCCCACACTTCCCAACTCTACAGACTCAAACAAGAACAGAGATATCAAACAGAAACAAAAATGACTGCAAAGGAGACAAAAATCAAGTCTGCAAGAAGCTTAGAGCCACTGGCACAATAGGACACAATGAGACTTGGAGATTCTGACACCTGGGACAGGAAGGCCACTGCTCTGGAGGAAGTAAATCCAAGATCCTACACTGTCAGAGCGGAGGATGGACAATTGCTGAGGAGGAATCAAAAGAGCCTGCTGAAAGTGCAAGAGACACTTCAAGAACAGACAAATGCAGAAGATCCGACCTGCACAGCAACAGAGGAAACACCACCAGAAGGAGACAGTAGTGCACCAGTGGAGCTGACACATGCATCTGTGTTGAGAAGATCCACAGGTGATATCAAAGCAGCTGACAGACTGAATCTCTAAAAGAAAATGAACTGCACAGTTAAAAAGTTTGTGCTGTTAAGGTTTGTGTTTAACTTTAAATTGAAATGAATATTGTATTACCATGTAATGTTATTAGATTGAACATCTTGAGGTTCGAGGATGTGGTGATCCTCCTGACCACTAGAGCGCGTAGTAAATGGAATGTCTCACCTCTGGTTAGATGCACAAAATGGATGTGTCCCACAAGGTTGTGAGTTGATAATAAAATATAAGTAATACAGAAGAACCCAAGATTCTTTATCACTATAGAAGAAATTTCACGACGATTATGCCCAATGACTCTGATCCCATTTCTCAGCATTGCATCTGTGTCCTGTGATTTGCCCGTACAAGTGGCTGTCTAAATGTCGATTGTCATCCTGTTCCTTTAAAAAAAAACTTTCCCCTCAAATCTCATTCCTATTACCTTAAGCCTTTGCCTTTCTGTTTCTGACTATCTGCCCGATTCCTGACCCACTTCAGGTCGCCTCTCAGCCTTACTTATCCATTGTTTATTTCCCAGCTTTGCAGTCATGATTTTGATGCTCCTGTACCTCCTCCTTCTCTATAGTACTGGGTCAAAGATGCTGTGTACTAGATGGAAAGGGTCCTCTATAATTCTTTGGGCCCCGTTTAAGCAGGAACGCGAGACCCCAGGGATCTTCTCGGCAATTTGGTTGATCTTCTGTATTGACGTCCGGTCCGATGCTTTGCAGCAACCGTACCGCAGAATGATGCAGCCAGACAAGACGATCTCAACTGTGCTCCTGTAAAATGTTGTCAAGATGGGGGCCAGTAGCCTGCTCTCCTCAACTTCCTCGGGAACCATGGGTGCTGCTGTAGCTTCCTGACTAATGAGGAGGGGTGGTGCCTTTCTGACAGTGGAGTTATTTTGGAAATTGTGCTTATTCTTTGAACCATGATACTCCAGTGGATTGACATCAGGGAGACCATTTGGCCTGTCTCTGCCTCGCGCTGCAGGATGAGCTGACAATTCTGCATCTATCTCCCCCACCCAGTAACTCTGCCAGAAAGTCTGACGCATGTTGTCTTCCTGACGAGCTAGAAATAGATTTTGTTTTGTGTTGATTTCTCTTTGAGAAGAGATAACTGATGATAGAAAATCGAATATGCCTGTTGATACTTCAAACGGGGGCAGTTGTTGTGTGATGTTTGAAGGAACATGTTCCCCAGAAGCTTTTTTTAACAAAATTTTGTGAATGGAAGCGTCCCAGAGAAGTGCATCGGGGACATTTTGGTTCCCAAATATGAGCTTGTACTTCCATGGAGTTGAACAAGAAAGTCTGCAGATGCTGGGATGAGTGCAATATAGAAGTGTGCTGGAGGAGCCCAGCTAGTCACATATATTTTGGGCTTGAGGCCTTCGTCAAGGTGATGATGCTTCATGACCTGTGGAGTTGGGAGCGGGAGCATGTCCTCTGAGATATCATGAAGAATTTGATTCACATCTCCTTTCTCCTGTACCTAAGTCATTCAAAGCAGATGCATACACATCTGACGACGGGCTCAGGCCCGAAACATCGGTTACCCTTTGGCTTCCTATGGATGCTGTGTGGCCTGCTGACTTTCTCCAGTGCTTCTGGGTGGTGAGCTTCCTTGCCAGCCATCCAGTTATTTCAACTGCGATTGGGTCTTGGGCAGTGCTGGTCGTAATGGCAGAAAGCAATGAAAGGACACTGGAGGGAGACACTGAAGCATGACCATTGTCTGAGCAAACGTGGCCCAATAAATCTTGGTGCTAAGAACAAGGTTGAGACCACCTGCATCTTTCTATTGGGTCAGGTTCTCAAATGGAATAGATTTTTTATGTTTTTATTAGATGGGGAGAAGTTTGGAGGGTTATGGAACGGGTGCAGGTCCCTCTATTCTGAGGGACCGAATGGCCTGTTTTCTGTGCTGTAGTTTTCTTTGGAAGTGGGACCAATAGAGTCAAGAAGCAAGTCGCTTTGAGTGGAACAATTTCAGCTGGCAGCGCTGATGTGCTCTGACTTTTATAGAGGAAGCTGCACTGCATGTTGTCTCTGTGATGAAAGGCTGTTCAGTAATTTGACGTTCCTTTCAACATCAGAGCTTCGATAGGAATTAACTGCCCTGGGAGCATTGAGGTTATTTGAAGGGTAGGATCAGAGTGATGTTGGTTTGTCTGCAGCAGTTTGGTACCTGGTTTCATAGCTTTGATTGACACCTTCATGCATTTCATCCACTCTTCTGTCTTAAATCAAAAGCAGATTTTTGTGAATCCAGGGCTTTGCCATTGAAGCATTTATTTTGTACCTCCGGTTTAGTTCCATTGTCATGTCATCAGACACCTCTGTAGAAGCAGTCACAATATGACTTGGAGACTGGCCAATTTCTGTTGGGCAATGCACAAAGGTGCCAGAAAAACTCAGCAGCTCGTGCAGCCTCCATGGAAAGTGAAAGGCCATCGATATTTTGGGCCTGAGCCCTTCTCTTTTTTTTTTTTTTTTTTTTAATTTTTTATTTTTCACACCATAAATCACAATAGCCATGATATACACTTTTTCTTTTCCACACATTTACAGTGACTTTTTCTCCCTCCCCCCTCCCTCCTCCCAAGCCACCCCCCCATCCCCCCCCCTCTCATCCATTTTAGTTATACAATCTAGGTTGCATTAATTCAGTTAGACAATGTTGTCATTCAACAAAAATACACCAGAAATTCTACTGAGTCCATTCTTTTCTTTTCTTCTCCTTCCATCAACTTAGGTAATGTTTGTTCCCGGTAGGTTTTCGCTATTGTATTTAATGTAAGGCTCCCATACTTGTTCGAATATTTCAATATTATTTCTTAAACTATATGTTATTTTTTCTAATGGAATACATTTATTCATTTCTATATACCATTGTTGTATTTTCAAATTATCTTCCAATTTCCAGGTTGACATAATACATTTTTTTGCTACGGCTAGGGCTATCTTAACAAATCTTTTTTGTGCATCCTCCAAGTCAATTCCAAATTCTTTATTTTTTATGTTACTTAGGAGAAAGATCTCTGGATTCTTTGGTATATTGTTTTCTGTTATTTTATTTAATATCTGATTGAGATCATCCCAAAATTTTTCTACTCTCTCACATGTCCAGATTGCATGAATTGTTGTTCCCCTTTCTTTTTTACATCGAAAACATCTATCAGATACTGTTGGGTCCCATTTATTTAACTTTTGCGGTGTAATGTATAGTCTGTGTAACCAATTATATTGTATCATACGCAGCCTCGTATTTATTGTATTTCTCATCGTTCCAGAGCATAACTTCTCCCATGTTTCCTTTTTTATCTTTATATTTAAATCTTGTTCCCATTTTTGTTTAGTTTTACCATTTGTTTCCTCATTTTCCTTTTCTTGCAGTTTAATATACATATTTTTTATAAATCTTTTGATTAACATTGTATCTGTAATCACATATTCAAGGTTACTTCCCTCTGGTAAACTCAAGTTGCTTCCTAATTTATCTTTCAAGTAGGATCTCAGTTGGTAATATGCCAGCGCTGTATCTCCCGTTATATTGTACTTATCTCTCATTTGTTCAAAGGATAAGAATCTACTTCCTGAAAAACAATTTTCTATTCTTTTAATCCCTTTTTTTTCCCATTTTCTAAAGGCAAGGTTGTCTATTGTAAAAGGGAGTAGCTTATTTTGCGTCAATATTAGTTTTGGTATTTGGTAATTTATTTTATTTCTTTCTACATGAATCTTCTTCCATATATTGAGGAGATGGTGTAATACTGGAGAAGTTCTATGTTGTACCAATTTTTCGTCCCATTTATATAATATGTGTTCAGGTATCTTTTCCCCTATTTTATCTAATTCTAGTCTCGTCCAGTCTGGTTTTTCCCTTGTTTGATAAAAATCTGATAGGTACCTTAATTGTGCGGCTCTATAATAATTTTTGAAGTTTGGCAGTTGTAAGCCTCCTTGTTTATACCATTCTGTTAATTTGTCTAGTGCTATCCTCGGTTTCCCCCCTCTCCATAAAAATCTCCTTATTATTTTCTTTAACTCTTTGAAGAATTTTTCTGTCAGTTGTATTGGCAATGCCTGAAATAAGTATAGTATCCTTGGAAAAATGTTCATTTTAATACAGTTTATCCTTCCTATCAGTGTTAGTGGTAGCTCTTTCCAATGCTCTAAATCGTCCTGTAATTTTTTCATTAGTGGATTGTAATTGAGTTTATATAATTGGCCTAGATTTTTGTTTATTTGCACACCTAGGTATCTTATTGCCTGCGTTTGCCATCTGAATGGGGATTCCTCCTTAAATTTTGAGAAATCCGCGTTATTCATAGGCATTGCTTCACTTTTATTTACGTTTATCTTGTATCCCGACACTTCTCCATATTCCTTCAATTTCTTATATAGTTCTTTTATTGATAGTTCTGGTTCTGTTAAGTACACTATCACATCATCTGCAAACAGACTGATTTTATATTCCCTGTCTTTTATTTTTATTCCTTTTATATTATTATCTCTTCTTATCGATTCTGCTAGTGGTTCTATAGCTAGCGCAAACAATAATGGTGATAGTGGGCATCCCTGCCGCGTTGACCTGCTTAAGTTAAATTGCTTTGATACATGTCCATTTATTGTCACTTTCGCTAACGGTCCCTTATATAATGCTTTAATCCAATTAATATACTTCTCCGGTAAACTGAATTTTTGCAATACTTTGAACAAGTAATTCCATTCTACTCTGTCGAAGGCCTTCTCTGCGTCTAAAGCAACTGCTACTGCCGGTGCTTTATTTCCTTCTACTGCATGAATTAAGTTAATAAATTTACAAATATTGTCTGTTGTGCGTCTTTTTTTGATAAATCCAGTTTGGTCTAAATTTACCATTTTCGGTACCTGTTCTGCTAATCTGTTCGCTAATAGTTTAGCTATTATCTTATAATCTGTGTTTAGCAGAGATATTGGTCTATATGATGCTGGTGAGATTGGATCTTTCCCTTGTTTTAGTATCACTGTAATTATTGCTGTTTTACATGAATCTGGTAAGTTTTGTGTCTCATCAATCTGGTTGATTACATCCAGGAGGGGCGGTATTATTAGGTCTTTAAATGTTTTGTAGAATTCTATTGGGAGTCCATCCTCTCCTGGTGTCTTATTATTTGGTAAATTTTTTATTATCTCTTGTATTTCTACTGTTCCAAATGGTTCTGTTAATTTATTTTGTTCCTCTATTTGTAGTTTTGGTAGTTCAATTTTAGTCAAAAATTCATCTATTTTCCCTTCTTTCCCTTCGTTTTCGGTTCGGTATAATTGTTCATAGAATTCTCTGAAGTTTTCCTTAATTTCTTTTGGATTATATGTAATTTGTTTGTCTTTTTTCCTTGTTGCCAATACCATTTTCTTAGTTTGCTCTGTCTTAAGCTGCCATGCTAGGATTTTGTGTGTTTTTTCCCCTAGTTCATAATATTTCTGTTTTGTCTTCATTATATTCTTCTCCACCTTATATGTTTGTAATGTTTCATATTTTATTTTTTTATCCGCCAATTCTCTTCTTTTGGTTGTATCTTCCTTTATTGCTAATTTTTTTTCTATGTTTATTATTTCCCTTTCCAACTGCTCTGTTTCCTGATTATAGTCCTTCTTCATCTTGGTTGCATAACTTATTATTTGCCCTCTAATGAATGCTTTCATTGCGTCCCATAGTATAAACTTATCTTCCACTGATTCCGTATTTACTTCAAAGTACATTTTTAATTGTTTTTCAATAAATTCTCTAAAATCCTGTCTTTTAAGTAGCATGGGGTTTAATCTCCATCTATACATTCTTGGAGGGATGTCTTCTAGCTCTATTGCCAATAACAGGGTTGAGTGGTCCGATAATAGTCTAGCTTTATATTCCGTTTTCCTAACTCTCCCTTGTATGTGGGCTGATATCAGGAATAGGTCTATCCTTGAGTATGTTTTATGTCTAGTCGAGTAGTATGAGTATTCCTTTTCTTTTGGGTTTTGTTTCCTCCATATGTCCACAAGTTTCATTTCTTGCATTGATTTAATTATAAATTTGGTTACTTTGTTCTTCCTGTTAATTTTTTTCCCCGTTTTATCCATATTTGGATCCAAATTCAGATTGAAATCCCCTCCTATTAGTATGTTCCCTTGCGTATTAGCTACCTTCAAAAAGATATCTTGCATAAACTTTTGATCTTCTTCGTTAGGTGAATATATATTAAGTAGATTCCAAAGCTCTGAATATATCTGACATTTTATCATAACATATCTCCCTGCTGGATCTATTATTTCCTCTTCTATTTTAAATGGCACATTTTTGCTAATTAATATAGCCACTCCTCTTGCTTTTGAATTATACGATGCTGCTGTTACATGTCCTACCCAATCTCTCTTTAATTTCTTGTGCTCCAATTCAGTTAAGTATGTTTCTTGGACAAATGCTATATCTATTTTTACCTTTTTCAGTAAATTTAGTAGTTTCTTCCTTTTAATTTGGTTATGTATTCCATTAATATTTAGAGTCATATAGTTCAGCGTAGCCATTTTATATTTTGTTTATCTTCTCTTTCCGTTTTTCCATCATTACCTTTCCTCCTTTTCCATTTCTGTTTTCTTATTTTCAACTCTTTACCAGACAACATTCCTACAACATCCAACATTTTCCTTATTCTCCTATTTCTATCTTCTTTATCCCCAATCTCCCCTTCCCCTCCTGAGTTGCCCTTTATCCCTTGTCGGACAACCACATCTCCCCTCTCCATTTGGATTTGCGAATCCACTCGCAAGCGTCAACTGATTTTGCAGTGACCGCTCTTTTCCCCCACCCAGCCCCCCCCAGAAAAGATTTTGCTTTTTATATGTCACAAAGGTCACTCTTTTAGTTCCCTCCTTATTCTCTCTATTCCATTACCTTCCCTTATTAATTCTTGTCTATACTCTCTATGTTTTCCTCTAATTACAGATACTTTCACATATGCCCATTGTCTCTATTCACTCTTATACCTCTTTACCCGCATACATATCAATCGTGGTCATTTTTACCCTCCTTACCCGTCTTCATCCCTCAGTCTATTTTTGTCTTTACCCACATACATATCAATCGTGATAATTTTTGCTCTCATTACCCGTCTTCATCCCTCAGTCTATTTTTGTAATTGTTCTGCAAATTTTCGTGCTTCTTCTGGATCCGAGAATAGTCTGTTTTGTTGTCCTGGAATAAATATTTTCAATACCGCAGGATGCTTCAGTGTAAATTTATATCCTTTCTTCCATAAAATCGCTTTTGCTGCATTGAACTCTTTTCTCTTCTTTAGGAGTTCAAAGCTTATATCTGGATAAATGAAGATTTTTTGCCCTTTATACTCCAGTGGTTTGTTGCCCTCTCTTACTTTTTCCATTGTCTTCTCCAGTACCTTTTCTCTTGTAGTATATCTTAGGAATTTTACTACAATAGATCTTGGTTTTTGTTGTGGTTGTGGTTTAGGGGCCAATGCTCTATGTGCCCTTTCTATTTCCATTTCTTGCTGTAGTTCTGGACATCCTAGGGCCTTAGGGATCCATTCTTTTATAAACTCCCTCATATTCTTGCCTTCTACATATTCCTTAAGGCCCACTATCTTTATGTTATTTCTTCTGTTATAATTTTCCATTATATCTATTTTTTGGGCTAGTAATTCTTGTGTCTCTTTAGTTTTTTTATTAGATTCCTCCAATTTCTTTTTTAAGTCTTCTACCTCCATTTCTGCTGCTATTGCCCGTTCTTCCATCTTGTCCATTTTTTTCCCCATTTCTGTTAAGGTCATATCCATTTTATTTATTTTCTTTTCTGTGTTGTTTATTCTTCTTCTTAAATCATTGAATTCCTGTGTTTGCCATTCTTTAAATGACTCCATGTATCCTCTAACAAGAGCAAGTACCTCCTTTACCTTGCCTTTCTTTTCTTCTTCTATTTCCCTGTACTCTTCCTCTTCCTCTTCTTCTTCCTCTAGGTTGACCGTCTGTTGTTTCTTTGCTGCCCTTTCCTCCTCTTCTTTCTTGTTTCCATTGTCTTCTGTGGTCTCTTCTTGCTGCAGGTGTTCTGCAGCTGTCGTTGCCGGCTGTGGAGATCGACTCCCCAGCTGGTCCCCCCTCCCGTCGGTGTGTTTTTTTTCATGCGCATCGCGCATGCGCGACTCCTCGCGCATGCGCGGTTGCGCACTTTTACTCGGCTCTGTGAGCCATTGTTGTAGTTCTCTTTCTACCGACCTGAGGTAGTGGGGTCTTCTCTCCACAGCGGGCCTCTTCGGAAAGGTAAGGCCTTCACCTTTTTCCTCCGTTGTCTTCTCTTCCTCTCTTCTTTCCGTTGATTTTGATTTTTCTCCTTTTGTCTCCATCTTCTTTCCACCTTTATACTCACTTTTCTTTAACTTGTATTTCTGTGCCTTTGTATTTTCTCTTGTTTTTCCCGACTTTTCTGGAGAGGGCTGGAGTTCACCGTCCGGCCACTACTCCATCACGTGACTCCCCCTGAGCCCTTCTCCAGGAGAGCCTTCAGGTCTCCAAAGGAAGGGCCCAGATCCAAAATGTCGGCTGCCGTTTACTTCTCGTGGATGAAACCATGAAAGATAGGAGAAGAAATAGACCTTTCAGCTCATTGAGTCTGCCCTGTTATTTCATGATGAGTTAATCTATTTTCCCCACAGCCCCACTGCCTGGCCTTCTCCCCATAACCTTTGATACCCTGGCTAATCAAGAGCCTATCAACCTCTGCCTTAAATACACCAAATGCCACAACTGACTGTGGCAAGAAATACCATGGATTTCCTACCCTCTGGCTGAAGAAATTCCTATGCATCTCTGTTCTAAGCGGAGACCCTTCGATCCTGGAGTTGTTCCCTCTTGCCCTAGACTCTCCCATCATGGGAAACAACATTTCTATATATACTCTGTCCATATTCAATATTCAGAATGTTTCAATGCCTCCACTCCCCTGTCATTCTCCTACATTCCATCAAGTACAGACCAAGAACAGTCAAACACTCCTCTTATGATAACCCTTTCTTTTCCAGAATCATCCTTGGGAACCTCTTCTCAACTCTCTCTGATGTCAGCACATCCTTTTTTAAATAAGGACCCCAAAAGTGCTCACATGATGTCTGACCAGTGCCGTATAACACCTCAACATTACATCCTTGCTCTTGTATTCTTCTTGAAATGAATCCCAACATTGTATTTGCCTTCGTCACCACCAACTCAACATGTAAGTTTACCTGGATTCCCAGGTCCCTTTGCAACTTTCTCCCCATTTAGAAGATAGTCTCCCCATTTATTTGCTCTACCAAAGTGTACACTTTCTGGCAATGTATTTCATTTGCCACCTCTCCGCCCATTTTCCTCACCCAAGTCCTTCCGCAGCCTCCCTGTTTCCTCAACACTATCTGTACCTTCCCCCCCCCAATCTGCAGTGTGACCTGCTGAATTTGCCCACCACTCTTGTGCACTGCACTAGACCCCAGCTTCTGCAGATTCCCTTATTCACCACTGCATTTCTGCAGACCCTCGTGTCTGCTTTGCGATAGCACTGTCTTCCATAATGCCACATTGCTGTATCTCATGTCAACCACTTGCAGAATGGCAAGGAGGAAGGGCCCTTTTCATTCTGCACCTTCTACACACATCACCACAAATGCAGCACCAGGTGTGACTCGTGCCAACAAGCGTTGGTTGGAAAAGCTGATGTCAGCATTCTGCTCCATATCCTTTTGATTATTTTCTATCCCTGTCCATTGCATTTTATTCCACTAGTCTCAACACTGCTCCCCCTCCCTGCTTCCATCTCTTGCGATTGCTCCACTTTCAGCTTTCAACCATCACACAATGTATGCTATTTTGATTTATTAAAATCTATTTTTGGCCCATTTGCTCGATCTATCAACGCTAGATATCCACCCTCTGTACAACTCTAGTCATCATGTGATCAGCAACATTGAACACAAGGAAATCACAAAAATCTGTGGACACCGTGGTTGAAGTAAAAACACACACATGATTCTGGAGAAGCTCAATGTCCTTCATGTAGCAAAGGTACAGATACATAACTGAAATTTCAGACTTGAGCCCTTCATCAAAGTATGATAAGATGCCAGCTGGTTTCTGAAAAAAATAATTGGGTGGGGGGGGAGTGGCAAAGGCAGGAGAAAGGAGGGAGGGGACAGCAGCAATGAGGCAATGTGGCTGTGGAATTGAGTCTGGATGAGCACATGGTCGTAGAGCTTGAGAGCAGCAGAGGTTACAGATGGGGAGCAGTGAGAGAAAATCCCACCAAACTCCCTATGGACTTCTTCAAGGGTAGGCGTCCCTTGGAGAGCTTTCAGAGTTGTAGTCAGAAATAAATCCCAGAATTCTGAAGATCCTGTGGTAGTTCACCAGAATCATCTATCAATAATGGAAATAGATGAAGCCTGGCACTGATATAGTGGTGGTCCACTCATCACCTTCAGCCAGTGTGGGTTTCCACCACCCCACTCTTCTTCCCAGAACAGAATAGATATGCCTCTGAGCAAATAGGCGGGTTAAATGGAGCTGGTATCATGGAGGGAACATCCAGGAAGTGGTGATTATAATGACAGAGGCCTCTCCATGGCAAAAGTAGTCAATTGAACATGGGCCAATTTCAACACTGGTATGGCAACACTGCTGCAAGCGACTCGGTTTCCATCCTGACCTCTGCTGCCATCTAGAGTTTGTTCATGCTTCCTGTGACTGGGTTACCATTGAGTGCGTCATTTCCTGCCTGTGTGCAGAAGGCTTGATGATTGGTGGGTTAATCGGCCACTGAAAATTTCCCCTGGTGTGCAGGTGAGGTGAGGGGAAAGGGGTTCAGATTGACCTGTGAGCTGATGTAGATTTGATAAGCTGAAATAGCCTCTTCGCTCTCCAGGAATAAACTTTAGTCCAAATTAAATTATAATTTTTTAAAAAATGTAGACATACAGCACAATAAAAAGCCATTTTGACCATGAGTGCGTGCCACCCAATTAACCTGCACCCCCGGTACATTTCAAACAGTGGCAGGAAACTGGAGCCCCCGGGGAAAACCCACGCAGACACGGGGAGAATGTATAAACTCCTTACGGATAGAATGGGATTTGAACCCCGACCGAATCGTTGGCACTGTAACAACGTTGTGCTAACCGTGCCTTTCCACATTATTCAGCCGTTTTTTTAATTTTAGATTCAGATGAAGGGGGGTCAAGATTGAGCCTTTAAAGGGTAAGGACTGGGAGAATTGGTGCACAGATGTTTCATTCTGCCATTTTCTTCTCTGCAGAGTTCAAATTATCTCTGAATCCAGTGAAAAGTGCCGAGACAACGCTTTTCTCCTGAACCTATCTTGACCTCATTCTTATTCAATGCAAGCTTTCCCATGAGAAGGGAAGCTTGGGAGGTTGATGTGCTTTTTCTTGCTGTCTCGCACTGCAACCTGCCTCTCTCCCACTACTCATGCCTTGGCACGGTAATCCAAGGGGGCGGGAGCCTGCATTGTATTGTGTGTGCACATGGCTAAAAATAAAGCTTGGCAGAGTGAAGTTGATAACTGAGTTAATACTGAGCGAAGCAGCTTTGCCCATGTTTCTGGGACTCCAGGATTTGTTGTGAGGGTCCATTTGCTCATTTTTGTTGAAGATGTTTGTGTCCACGAGCATGATGTCAAACTCGCCCAAATGATGTCAACAATTGTGCAATACCCAATGTTGGCCTGAAATATCGAAAGCAGGAGCAGGGCCTGGCCATTCTGACAATTCATCAACCTCTAGGTCAATCCTATGGATCATCATGGTATAGCCTTGCACAGGTTGCCTTTGGTTCGTCACCCTGATGCCTGCTGCAATCTTAGAGGATCACAGCCAGCAGTTTTTCATGTTACAACCTTTTAAAGATCTCATCCAATGGCCCTATTAAATGCTCTGAATCAAATGCACACATGGATATTTAGGAATAGCAAATAACTCACTAACTTCTTCAGGGAATTTAGCAATGCCCTGTTTCAATGGAAGGAGTGGGCATCAGCTGAAACAATCATTGCTTCACTCGATCAAGGAATACACTCATTCGGCTGAAGGCCTTTGTGGAAACTGCAGCTAATCTCTTAACTTTGCAGCCAGTCTTTCAATTTTGCACCCGCTTCGGTACATCAGTCTGTACAATTCAAGCACTGGGCTGGTGGTTTGACGAGCCCACTCAGCTCCACCGCGTTGAGTTGTAAACGGAGCTTGGATCATTGCACAGACTTCAAGTCGCCTTGGAAAAGATGGCAACATTTTGAAAGTCACCCCTCCCTCCCCCGGCCATGCACTCTCCTCCCTCCTCCCAGCTGGAAGTATATTCACGAGTGTGCATCCATTCCTTCCACAAGGAAACAACGCTGGCATAGGATGAATAATCTCTCAGTATGTCACTCTCCAAGTGAAGTGGAGATTGTAAAAACATTTAAATACATCATAAAATGCACTTTAGTAAATAGCAGACAAAGGCTAATGGTTAAGTTTAAAATTCTTCATGTTTCTCCACAGAGACTGGCAGATATACCAGCAACGTTCACACAAACGGTGTTGCATACCATAAAATTCTGTAAGTGGCACCAGTCAAAAGTGCAATGCTACATTTTGATAAATGGAGTGTATTCAGTTCCGGTGGAGCCTCTCTCTACTCCTGCAGGCCACTCACAAAAGTTATAATTTTACATTTGGCTCAACTCCCGAGTGATCTGCTCCTCAACAACAAATAGCGCAAGGAAAGGCAATGAGGGTATTGTTAGTTGAGTCATCTAGTGATACTGATCAGGATGCACTCTCTTCTGCCCCATTTCAGATACCGTATGTTTCCACCTGTCCAAAATTCCGTTAATCCAAAATGTTTCATTAACCAAACCTTTTGTGGTGCCGACAAGTTGTGGGAAAAAAAGATCACCCATGTGGGGTTCTGATGGTGCCAGTTTGGTGGTACCAGAGCTCAGACCAGGCAGGAAGATGGATGCTGAACAGCTGGATGTCGGCTCAGAGATGTAGGCTGGAATCTCAAGCCATTAATGAGTGACTGGAGGAAGTCGGTGGGTTAGGCAGTGCAGGGGGAGAAATTAGAACATCGAGTATCCTTGTTTCAGGTAACTTCCTTCCCCTCTCTCTTTCCATTTCTTCTTCACCCTCCGCTGTACTTGGTTTACCAACTGCGTGCCACTGACTCCCAGATGCAAGCGGTTGGAAGAATCCTCTGTCCCATCGTCGTCAAGGAGAGCAGCCTCCCGGGCAGGAGCAGGGGCCTCGGGCTCCTGGGCATGAGCTTGGACTGTAGTTGGGACTGGCAGTGGTGGGGAGGTGTCAGGGACTGGTGGCAGCAGTGGAGAGGTGTTGGGCACTGGCGACAGCTGATGCCACTGCCAATTTCTTTTTGGATTTGTTCTGTTAACTGAAAAAAACCCAATAACTGAAAATCGTCCGGTCCCAAGCTTTTCAAATATGGGGAAATGTATTGTATTAATGAATTGCTTGTGGGCTGATTTGGGTTGTCTTGAGTTAATTGCAATGAGAGATGGACTTTTTAGGGTGTTTATGAAACCAGCTTTTTCCTTCTGCAACTCCAAAAGTATCTGCAATAAACTATGTGCTCGAGTCAAGAAACTCTTCGGTGCATAGGCACAGGCCACCCATTTGGAGGGGAATTTATCTTTGAATGCCTCTGACTGACATGTGTACAGTGCAGGCTCTGACCGAGGGAAGTTCCAATGATAGTCATCGTTCACAGCTTGTTCCTGGCCACAAATAGCTGAGGCTACCTGGGTCCCATTTGCAGTTTGTGTGTTGTGGTCTTGGTCTGGATCAGTGCTGGTCGACTTCCTTTCTGAAGCCGACAGTGCTCTCTTCATTTGCTTGATCACTCCCTTTCAGAAAGGCAGCTCATCACTGCAATATCACAAGAGTGCCCATCATTCAGCATTGGGCCCAGCATGTTTAATGTTGATGACTGCCCACCCATTCCTTATCCTCTCTTCCAGCAACTGGCCTGTCACCATCTAAGCCTCGGTGATTCAAGTGATTGTCCAGAAATTCTAAAATGCTGCCAGCACTTCAACTCTTTGTTAAACGATCCCATCACATTCCCTCTAAATCTTTCAACCTTTAACATCAATCCAGTTACATTCAAAAGATTTAGAAAAAATCTCAGCCAGAACAACAGCAATCTCTTCCCATGCTTTTCTTGAACCATTCTCATCCAATCCTGGGGTCTTATCAAACTGAGGATAATCCATTTATTTATGCAGACTTGCACATGGCTCTGTAGTGAAGAGAGTGGAGAGCACCACGTTCCTTGGAGTTCATTTAATTTGTGATCTATCATAGACGCATAATATCTCCTCACTTATCAGGTTGAGACAGTAGCAAGGCTACTGGCTGCCATCTTCTCAAATTTCTATTGGAGCTCGATCGGGAGTGTCCTGGCCGGCCGCATCACCTTACAGTATAGTTGCTGCAGGGAAATGGATTGCAGGTCAATCCACAGGACCATAAGAGAGGCAGAGAGGATCTACCAGGATCATTGTCTGAAGAGGGCACACAAAATCATTGAGATGAACACATCATCTTCAGCTGCTCACATCAGGAAAGAGATACAGGAGTATCAGAGCCAGAACCACCAGGCTGAGGAACAGCTTCCTTCCACGGGCAGTGAGAATGGTGAATGTCCAAAGGAACTGCTCTCACTGACCTTCCATGACTGTCATATTTATAAGCAATATTTATTTATTTGCATATACAAATACTTTTCCTGCATATGTATTGTTTGTATGTGTGTTATATCTGGTGATGTGTTTTGTACCATGACTGGAAAACTCTGTTTGTCGGATTGTACTTGTATAATAAGATGAAAATAAACTTGACTTGCACAATTTCCTTCGCCTCCCACAAAGATCCATTTTCATGTGACTATCAATAGAAAAGTATTAGTTTTGGACCGCTGCCTTCAGGCTCTCTGCGAGATTGCCCATGGTTCTGGCACCTGTTTCAAACAGGTCTCAATCATATTGGTGCCCAAGAAAAGTGTGGTGATCTTCCTAAATGACCAGTGGCGCTCACAAACACATTGAAGTGTTTGAAAGGCTGGTATTGAAGCATATCAACTCCTGTCTGAGCATCGGCAGGGATAATTTCCATTTGCCTGCTACAGCAACAGGCCTGCAGCACATGCCATCTCACTGGCTCCACAAAAATCCCTGGAACAACTGGCCAGAAAAGAAGCATTCATCAGGATGCTCTTTATCAACTACAGTTCAGCATTTAACCCCATCATCCCCTCAAAACCAAGCAGCAAACTCCCAAATCTGGGCCTCAACACCCCACTGTGTAATTGGATCCTGGATTTCCTCACCTCCAGACCACAATCCGTGAGGACTGATAAGAACACCTCCACAATCTCCATCGGTACCCGAGCACCACAGGGGTGTGATCTTAGCCTCCTGCTCTACTCTGTTTACACCCATGACTATGGCTCGGTACGACAATAACACCATCTACAAATTTGCTGATGAAACCATGAAAGGGGTGATGAGTCAGCATATAGGAGGGAGATTGAAAAATTGACTGAATGGTACATCAACAACAACCTCACATTCAGTGTCACCAACACCAAGGTGCTGATTGTGGACTTTAGGAGGATCAGAGGTAGAGAGGTTGAGCAAATTTAAATTTCTGGGGGTCACTATCTTGGACCTAACACAGGAATCTTATCATGAAGAAAGCATAACATTGCCTCTACTTCCTCTAGAGCAGGGGTGTCAAACTCAAATTCACGGAGGGCCAAAATTAAAAACTTGGACTAAGTCGAGGGCCGAACTAAATATTTATTGAAAATTTTCAACAACATCTGCATGTTTTCTCTTCTTTCAACATATGTAATGTTAAACTTTTTCTTATTAAAATAAATGTTTAATAATAGTTTTGGATAAACTCTTTCCAGAAGAAGCATTAACAAATGAGAAATAAAATACTCAATAAATAATATTTCTCTATAGAGGATTTGTCAAATGTTGCTAGTGTGCTGTCGAATAGTAGAATCTGAGGGCTATTGAGAATGTGGGAGAATAACATGATTCCTGAAACAATCAAATGGGTGACTGATTGTGGGCATGAACTCTAGCAGGGTTATTTGCCATGCCCTTTTTCCATTGGTACAGATATCCTTTGATTTACACACTTTTCAAGTTTTATGCCTAATGAGCTTGTATCCAGGTGCAGGACCATTTTTAACCAGGAATATATTTATCACTGTGACATGAAACTATTGGAAGATCGTTTTATCCTGAGATTAAAGTTCATAATACTTACTCAGGCCTGTGTGCGGGAGGGCGGGGTTTGCGGGCGATCGGGTTGGACAACGACAGTACGGGGGTATCGGCTCTCGCTGCAGGGCACCAATGGCACAGGGATGCCAGTGGAAAGAAAAAGGTTGAGAACTGTTTTATTGCGGTAACTCCACATCTGATTAGGTTAATTGTTAGGCAAGTGGTCAGAGAAGGACCCCCCCCCCCCACCCTAAGAAAGGCTTAAATCACAGGAACAAAATAAGCTTCTGTCTCACTGCTCCCAATCTTACACACAGTCCTGATGTGGAATGTGGGGGTCGCAGCTCCATGTTCACCTGAGTTCAGGTGCTGTCTGTGTGGAGTTTGTACACTCTCCCCTTGTCTTGGACCAACAGGTCGGTCGCCTGACGAAGGCACCCGAACCCCCCGTTGAAACGCCGGCGTCCGGGGCGGTGGAGGAATTGGGTGAGAAAAGCACGTTGCTCCCACCCCCCCTCCCATGGTTGGAGAGGGATTAAACTGCGATCTCATGGCGCTGGGCTCGTCTCCAACAAAAGGAGTGAGAGGCAGGGTCCGCCGCACACGGAGTGAGGGGGAAGGCATCGCCAATGAGACATTCGGTCCAACGTCGCCGCTGAAGCGCAGACCCAGCGAGGATGGTCCCCAACTCCAGCCGCATCTGTGTGTCCGGTAGCCGGGCGGGCTGAGTGCGGCGCTCCGATCCCCGGGATTCAGGACTCTGAGATCCCTCCACACCTCCGGCGTCTTCATTTTCACCTTCAGTGTGCATGCGCTATACTGGCACGGCGGCCAGCAGGCCAACTCTAATATATATTTAATATGATCTTGCGGGCCAAATATAATTATATCTTGGTCCGCGGGCCAGAGTTTGACATGTGAGCTCTAGAGTTTGTGGAGATTTAATATAGCATGGAAAACCTTGGCAAATATCTACAGATGTGTAGTGGAAAATGTGCTGACTGGATGCATCAAAGCCTAGTATGAGGGCACCAATACCTCTGAGCAGAAAGTCCTGCAAAAGGTAGTGGACGCAGCCTAGGACGTTACAGGCAAAACCTCTCTCCACTCTCAAGAACTTCTACAGGGAAGGCTTCCGTCGGAGAGCAGCAGCATCCATCAAGAATCCACACCACATAACACATGGTCTGTTCTCGCCACTGCCATCAGGAAGGAGGTATAGATGCCACAAGTCTCACACTACCAGGTTCAGGAACAGCTGCTACTCCTCCACCATCAGACTCCTCAACGGCAAACTCAATTAGAAACTTGTTTAAGGGCTCTTTGCATATTATTTATTACAGTGTAGCAGGGTCACTAGGGTTATAACTCGATGAATAATTGGGTTATAGCTTGAGGGAGAAAGAAGACTCTCACATGAAGGGAGTGTAATTGACACTGACTATTGGGCTGCAGCTCTGCCTTTTATAGGTAGCCGGCAGCGTTACCTCTTGGGTGTGGCTTGAGTGGGGCTAGCTGCCGATCGGCTGTCCCGGATTGGACCCGCTGCGATCCGCTGGCGGTGATTGGTCAATTTGACCGCTATTCCTGTGGTCTGTGGGAGCGGGCATCTCAACCTGTGTGCTGTTTGCTCGATAACCGTGCTCGATGGCTTTTTCCTGTGTTGGGTCATGGACCACTACAACAGAATATTTATTTCTGTATTGCAGTCAGTTTACATTTCTTTCTTTCTTTACATTCTCTCTTTTCTTGAGTATAATTTTTTTTTACATTGCCAATAAGAAGTAATTCTGCCTCGGTCACAGGTAAAATAATCTCAGGGCTGTATATAATGTCATGTATGTTCTCTGACAATAAATGTGAACTTAGAACTTTTTGAACTTTGTCCCGAATGGGCTGTACCCTTTGCTTTCCCTGGTTATCCTTTTGTCTTTAACTAATGAAACACTTCTTAGATTGACCTTGATCCTGACTGGCAGTGAGCCAGTATCTTGTCTTTCTCTGTTTTGTAGGTAGCATGAATTTAAACCCCCTCCCCACCCCACACTAGATCCTCTCCCCCTCCAGCAGGATGCCTTTGAACTGACCAAATTGTCTACTGTGGAACTTGGAACTGAAACAATTTTGGCTTTGATCAGCAGCTGAAAGGGGGTGAAACAAGAAATTCTGCAGATGCTGGGGTTGAGTGCAATATACAAACATGATGGAGAATCTCAGCAGGTCACGTGGCATCCAGAGGAAGTAAAGGGTAGCCAACATTTTGGGCCTGGACCCTTTACTTGCGGTGGATACTGTGTGACCTGCCGAGTTTCTCCAGCACATTTGTGCATTGCAGGTGAAAGGAAGAGCTGCTTCTGATTTTCTGGACCTCATTAAGAATACTCCCAGTGGTTGGGCCATCTTTTGTTCATCTTGACCCTGAGTCCATGGACTGGGATGGCAACACAGGTGGGGAATGGGCACCAGGGACCTGTTCAGATACAGTTATTGTCTTTGACACTGAATCCAGCAGTGAATGATTTGAGTTGAAAGATGACACAAGTGGTGAGGGTAATGTCAGTGCAGGAGTTGTGTTCCAGCAAAGAGACACAGCAGAAGGGTCCTCAAAACTCACTTGCAAAAGGCTTCTTCAAGTGTGTCTGAATGAAGGAGGTTATCTGCCTTGGATTGAATGGTAGTATCCTTGACTCTGTCAGAAGATGCAAAGCTGCGTTGATGTTCTGTGTGATTGCTGTGGCATCAGAGAGCTTGCATTGAACCAAGACTTGGTGCTCCCGTAGCTAGAAGTAAATGATTGAATAACTCTGGGCAGTTCTTCTGATGACTTGGCTAACTCATTCATTAATACCATTAAATGCAAATCCAATTTGTCTCATTGCTATTTACTTGACCTTGCTGTATGAGATAGATTGGTGAGAGGAACTCAGCCTCTGAATACATCAGGGCTGGAAAGTACTCTGAAAGGTGTGAGATAATCAGTCCCTTAAACCTCTTCAGTCATTCAGTTCAATTAGACAGCCTGTACCTCAGATTTAGCAACCTTGATTGATATCCCAAATGCAAAATTCTGCTGATTTTACTCTTCAAAGCTTTAAGAAAAAGTGTATTTTTATAGACCAAGTGGTGTCTGGATTATGTAGGAGGTGGATGTGGAGATCGTGGGTACATGTAGGAGGTGGATGTGGAGATCGTGGGTACATGTAGGAGGTGGATGTGGAGATCGTGGATACATGTAGAAGGTAGATGTGGAGATCATGGGTACATGTAGGAGGTGGATATGGAGATCGTGGGTACATGTAGGAGGTGGATGTGGAGATCGTGGGTACATGTAGGAGGTGGATGTGGAGATCGTGGATACATGTAGAAGGTGGATGTGGAGATCGTGGATACATGTAGAAGGTAGATGTGGAGATCGTGGGTACATGTAGGAGGTGGATGTGGAGATCGTGGGTACATGTAGGAGGTGGATGTGGAGATCGTGGATACATGTAGAAGGTGGATGTGGAGATCGTGGATACATGTAGAAGGTAGATGTGGAGATCATGGGTACATGTAGGAGGTGGATGTGGAGATCGTGGGTACATGTAGGAGGTGGATGTGGAGATCGTGGATACATGTAGAAGGTAGATGTGGAGATCGTGGGTACATGTGGAAGGTAGATGTGGAGATCGTGGGTACATGTAGAAGGTAGATGTGGAGATCGTGGGTACATGTAGAAGGTAGATGTGGAGATCGTGGATACATGCTTGTCATTTTACTATCTTCCCATAGTTTGGAAGATGCCTTCCATTGATTGGAAGGGATCAAATGTAACCCTATCTTTTACGAAAGGAGAGAGAAATATTTTAATATATTACTGTCTGATATGAGCGATGGGAATTTGCTGGAATTTGTTATTAAGTCTGTTTTAATTCACAGTTTTACCCAGATTTATGAAAGGCAAATCATGTTTGCCAATTCCTTGATGATATCTCAGAGAATAGGTGAGGGTTGACCAGTAGAAAAGGTATGTTCAGATTTTAGCAAGATTTTTACAATGTGAAATCTTGGTGAAGTAAAGCAGATAAAAATGGATGTAAAACAGATGAGGTGTACTGGTCATTTTTGGGTTGGGAGGTTGTGAGTGGTGGGGTTTCATGGTGATTATTGTGGGGGCCCTGCCATTCACAAGATGTATCAGTGACACGTGTGTGGCCATCAGGTTTTCCAATGAGACAAGGCTGGATGACCATCTGGGTTGTGAGGAAGATCCTCAGATGCTCCAAAAGACAATGCTGTGGGTTGGATGTATCCTTGGGGGCAAGGTCAATGATGCCTTTCTGAAAAATGTGGGAAATTGAAGTTTTGGAGTTCAGCGGGGGATGGGTGCCATTTTGAAAATCAACCTGCAAATACAGCAGTCATTCAAGTCGGTGTGGTGATATACTGCAGGAGGCAATCTCTGTACTTGCAGGAAGACCACCTAAGGGCTGACTCCACCCGGCTGGCTGTCAATCAGCCGACCCAAATCTAGACCTGAGCCAGTCACACGGGGAGCCACCAAAGCATGACTTTTATCTGAATAAAGCCTGTTGTACAGTCTTTGGAGTTTTGTGCTTGTTTGCTGCTACCTCAGTGCACCACAGTCGGCAAGAGTATGCTGGACTTTGTTAGAAGAGGATCGAAGCACAAGAGTAAAGACTCTTGTCAGAATCAGGATCTGGTGAGGCCATCTGAATATTGGGCTGGTCTCCCTCCATGACACCCATTCATAGAGTCGTCAGGATATCCTGGAAAGAAGATGGAAAGATCAAGCTCAGAGGAAAGATGAAGCAGGCTTCGGACTGGGCACTCGAGACCTCGGATTGAAATGTGATCTCGGTGAAAAGTGCAATTTTATTTTCCCAAATCTCGACATGACCAATGAAAAATTGTCATTCACCTTGGCAAGGACTTCAAAACTAAGAGTTTCCACCTCAGAATCAAGGACCTGCAGTGGCACACCAGGAACAGAGGGGCTAAATGGGCCTCCTTTCATTTCTTATTCTTATAGGTGATGTGTTTCCTTAGTACCAAGCTGAAAGTCCCGTCTGAATATCAAGATTGTAACATTTGTGTGAATTTGTTACGCCCTTGTGTCTACTTGTTTTCTCTTCAGCTGATTGGTTCGTTTACAAGTATTTTCCCGGAATAGTCCCCGACTTTGGAGGACTCCAGTTTTAACAGAGTGGATGTTTCAAGAATGTGAATGATAGAGCTCCTTTTGTAGCATATACTGTACGCCCAAATATTTTACAACCATCTGATGATTTGCTTGCCCAGCAGGTCACACAGCATCCATAGAAAATGAAGGGGAACCAACATTTTAGGCTGGTGCCCTTTGTCAGCTGAAAGAAAAAACAGACAGTGGCCTGTATAAAATGGTGGAGGCAGAGATTGGGGAGGGGGGGATGGGAGAGGCATGAGGAAGGGGTAGGGGTAGCACAGGCTCACAAGTAAGAGGTCATAGATAGGCCTGTTTTTGGTTATACTTTTCCCCCTGCCACTTCCTCCTTGCTCGCCTCTCCACCCTCCCCCTCCTCCCAACTTTTTATTCAGCCATCTGCCTTTTTTTCTTGTATCTGACGAAGTGCCCCTTGATGTCCAATGGATGCTGAGTGACCTGCTGAGTTTCTCCAGCACAAAAGAAGAACACAAGAAATAGGCCATTTGGGTCATTAAGCCTGTTCCGCCATCCAGTGAGATCATGGCTGATCTGATGGTTGACTCATCTCCATCTACCTGCCTTTCCCCAATATCCCTTATTTCCCCTACTTTGTTTAAAAAAAACTATCCAAACATCTTAAATATATTTACTGAGGTCACCTCCACTACTTCAACGAGCAGCGAAGTCCATAGATTCACTGCCCTCTGGGAAGAGCAGGTCCTCCTCATCTCCCTCCTAAATCTACTACCCTGAATCTTGAGACAGTCCCTTAGTTCTAGTCACCCCCACCAATGGGAACAACTTACCTACCTCTCTCTTATCAAAACTTTCTAAGTTTAATTATGCCTTTCATAATTTGATACGTTTCTATAAAATCCCCTCTTGTTCATCTAAATTCCAGCGAGTACAATTCCAGGTGACTTAATCTGTCTTCATAGGCTAACCTCCTCATCTCTGGAGTTGACTTGGTGAACCTACTCTGCACTGCCTCCAAAGCCAGAACTGTATGGAGCATCACCAGAGCCTTGTACAGTTGCAGCATAACCTCCCTGCTCCTAAATGCAATCCCTCCAGCAATGAAGGCCAACACTCCAATTGCCTTCTTGATACCCTTATGCACCTGCAAATCAACCTTTTGCAATTCATGCACGAGCCCTCCCAAGTCCTGCAAAGCAGCGTGCCATTTAAATAATAATCAAATCTGTTTTTCCTTCCAAGTAGATAACCTCACATTTACCAACATTGTACTCCGTCTGCCAGAGCCCAGCATCTGCAGGCTTTTTCATATAACTCTGACTCATGCTTGGTTTCTTTTGTAAGTTTAATTACGCTTCAGAAGGTCTGTTGGCAATTACCATAGCAACAGACTGCAGTTTGTCCTTCTCCACTTGATCTCACCATGATGGGAGTAACACTAAGGGTTTACAAATTAGATTGTAACATGAGTTTAACCTGCCATTTTGGCAGGTTATCTACCCATGTACATGTATGGGTAGGTAAACCACCTCGGAGGTGGATTGCCGACCCATGTACATGCACTGCAGGTCAATTTGTAACCGATCCTGGCTGCCCGGGTAGAAAATAATGTCAGCGCTTGTGTGCAATGGTCGTCTTCCTTATCCATAAACCCCCACATTGCTGGAACACCAGAGCGATTCCAGCAGCATGGGAGATTAAGGGTAAGAAGGACAGCCACAGGTTCTGCCTCAACTCCGCTCCCCTGACACCCCATTCTGTCGGCCCAACAGCAATTTCCCCCCAACTCTGACAGTATTCTTCTCCCCCTGACCCCGACTCCGCATTCCTCCCCCAGCCCCCGACAAGGTTTTGATTCCATGCTTGACTCAGCCCCAACAGCACCTGGCCTAGCCTCTTGCCTTTTGGAGCCCAACAGGGGGAACAAGGGATTCTCTGTGACACGGTGAGTAAGGGGTGGGAGCACCCTTAAATAGCCCAGTCGCTGTTCAACAAGGCAAATTAGAGTCAAGTGTGTAAGAGGTGCCTGCTACACAGGTAGGAGATGTGGGTCCCGAGTAGCCCCAGTTTGTAAACGCCTACTGAGACCCTGAATGATGACAGGGCAGTGACTCACCGCTGCCTATGTTCGACCAACATCCATCCCAACCTTTCGCCTCTTTGACAATCACCTTGGGTGGTTGTAACCATGCATTGGTACAAACCCTGTGTTTGGCAGTCAGGGTGAGGCTGCACACTGCAAGTGAATGGTGAGACCATTCAGTGACCATGGACCATGGACAACTCCACCCCACAACCCCTGTCCCCAGAAAACCCCCATCTCCACAGAAAAACCCTGTCCCCACAGCCACCTGTTCCCAGAGAACTCCAATCTCCACAGAAAAACCCTGACCCCACAGCCACCTGTTCCCAGAGAACCCCAATCTCCACAGAAAAACCCTGTTCCCACAGCCACCTGTTCCCAGAGAAACCCTGTCCCCCAGCCTCCCCCCACCTCAAAGAATCCACAGCCCCCCATCCCGTCCCCACTAAGCTTACCATAGTGTCATGGCAATAAACTAAACCCAACTGGTTTGGACCATCAAGCAGGGGATTAAATGGGGCAATTGGAGGGGTTATTGGAGATCTATGTTGTTGATGGCTCTTTGTCTCTCAGCAAAGGACTTGCCTTGCAAAAAGCAGTGACGGTTATGACTTGAGTGTGATGAGGGAGTGGCAGGTTGGTGTGTGAGGAAGGTTGCAGCATCCATAAAAAGGGTACCCAGCTGCCATTGTCACTGTTAATTCATCTTCAGCCCACGCTGGGTTCTGAGACTCATTACGAATTGATCCACCTCAACTTTCTGGCATGTTATTTGGTCTCTGGCACAGATGTTTCCTTCTAATGATGCTTTTGTATAAAAGATTCAATTTTTTCCCCAGTTCCCTTCACTTTCTGGTCCCCATTTTCCCCCCTAAGTTCTTTAGCATCGTGAATAAAGCATGTCAGCATCTTACTTCCTCAGGAGTTTGTGGAGGTTTGGCATGACATCAGAAACCCTGGCAAATTTCTACAGGGAAGTGGTGGAAAGCGTGCTGACTGCAGACATCACAGTCTAGTATGGGGGACACCAATACCCCTGAGCATAAAGCCCTGCAAAAGATGGTGGACACAGCCCAGAACATCACCAGCAAAGCCTTTCCCATCATTGAGAACATCTTCGGGGAACACTGCTGTCAGAGAGAAGCAGAAATCATCAAAGGATTCACACCACCCTGCACACACTCTGTTCTCGCTGCTTCCAGTGGCGGATTAACTACCACCCTTGCCCCTAGGATGAGCTGTAGTAAAGCCCCCTGACCTTGCCCTCCCCCAGCCAGATGATGCCCTCCTCTCACATATTCTATTTATCTGGTGGGTATGTACTCGGCCTGTGCTCGGCGATGGCAGGGTAGAATTGATGGGCTGGATGGCATTGGCCCTGAGGAGGGGAGAGGTTGGGCTGGTAGTGGGGTGAATTGGTGGGGACCTCATCGCCGGCATCTGACACTGACAACTGCCTGTGTAATTGGTTCGACTGTATTGGCATTTTATCCTCTAAGCCTTCAAGCTTGGGTTCAGGGAAATAACTGGAGATTAAAAAAAAAACAGCTGGGTAAAAATCAGGCATCGGCAAATTTCTAAGATGCAATCTACTTTTATTTAATCTATTATTAAATGTATATTTCTATTGCCACATGGTTCCCTGGCCTTGACTTTCCTCTCATTACATTGATTAAAAGAGAAAGCTCTGTCCAGGATCTGCTTTTGCTCGTGCCTTGACAACACGATTGATAGCTTCAATCAGATTTGATCAATTCAGATTTATTAAATCATAAATACCACACAGAAAATGCACAGATACATTTCTGTTCAGTTGGGAGACTTGCAAGAAGAGCATTATTTTTATGAAGCGTGTTAACTTGGGACACTGCTGGGATGTAAGAGGTTCTCGGGAAACAGCGAGGTGACTGCTGTTTGCAATGAAAGGTGACAACTTTACCCCTGTCTTCATGGCAAAACATGGGCTAAGACAGCGGTGAAGTTCAGGGAATGAAGATAGACTGTCCGCCTCCTCCAGTCTCTCAATCAAACTCACCCTATTCCCTTTGAAATGTTCTCCGGAACCCCTTTTTTTCAGGTAGTGCGGTGTGGATCACAGTGACTTGCGAGGTAAATAAAATCTTTAGCAGCCCTTTGCAATTCTGATGCCAATTACCTTAAATCAGAGCATTGGCCTGGGTGGTGGGGGAGTGGCGTGGGAGTCCTAAACTCTTCCTTGTTATGATGTTATCCAACCTACTGTGGATTACAGGCAGGACTCAAGCCCATCCCGCCCCTTACCCCCCCCCCCACCCCAAATCCTCCACCTCCCCACCAAACTATTAGATTTTTAACATCTCTCCATCCGATTGGGTATTAAGAAAGTAGTAATTTGGTGGTGGTAATAGGTGGAGGATTGGGGTGGGGAATTGAATTAAAGCAGCTTGCCCAAACTGCCCGGGGGAAGATAGTGGCACTCTGGTGGGCGCTGCTGGGTGATTGACTGAGAGGCCACCTCACAGAGCGGTGGCCTCTGTTAATCACCTAGTGGTGCCCACCAGAGTGCCACTATCTGCCCCCGGGAACTCTAGGCGAGCTGTTTTAATTCAACCCCCAACCCCCAATCATCCTCCACTTTCCCACCAAACAACAGTATTAGATTTTAAGTTAAAACCAACCAAATTGGATGTTAAAAATCAAATAGTTTGGTGGGAAGGTGAAGGATTGCACATGCCACAAATCTTCATGCTGCCGCCAGCTCCCAGAAACTGCCTCGCACCTCAACCTGGCAAAGGTGTGACATGGACTCTGGCCCACACTCCATAGTCACTGGCTACTCCCACAAATTAAGTGTGAAATGATAAACCGAGACCAGGCAACCATTTACTGAGCAGGCTAAGCCTCGGGGCTTGGGCCCCCCTTACCCTCTGGGCCCCTCGGCTTTGGCCTACTCAGCTTAATGGTTAATCTGCCACTGGCTGCCAGCATCAGGAGAGAGGCATCAGTGTCACAAGACTCACACCACCAGGTTCAGGAACAGCTGCTCCCCCTCCACCATCAGACTCCTCGACAACAAACTCAATTAGGGACTCATTTCAGGACTATTGCACTTTATTGATTTTGAAAAAATTCTCTCAGTCAGTTTGTTTACTTTTCTTTAAATGGTAAACTGTGTACAGTTTAATTTTTAGCACTACCATTTCGTGGGAATTCTGCTGGGCCAGCAAGAAAAGGGAATCTCAGGATTGTGTGTGATGTCATGTATGTACTCTGACAAGAAATCTGAATCTTTGCGCCTTGCATGTCTCAGTAGGTATTTTGAATTCGGTTAGACAGAGGACTCGGTTTGAGAATGATTTCCAGTACAGTACAAGTCATTTGGTCCACAATGTTGAGCTGGCCTAAGGAAACCTAATGCACAACAATTTAATTTTTCCCCTCGCACACATAACCTTCTATTTTTCTTACATCCATGCGTCTGAGTCTTGAATCAGTTTCCATCACCACCCATGCTCATGCATTCCAGGCACCCAGCACCCTGTGTTTTTAAAGAAAAACTGACCCTTGACGTTGGCTCTCAATATTCCTCCACTCACCTACTACAGTGGTCCTCTGGTATTAGCTACTTAATCCGTGGAAAAGGGTGTTGGCTGTCCACCCTACTGATGTCCCTCAATATCTCAACCAGAATAGGAATGTGGGCAAAAGAATTGCCACCATTTGAAGAGCTGGAATACGTGTGGAGTGCTTTGCTGCATGTGGATGTCCTCTGGTAATTGCTTCAGAAAGTCCAGCTCGAACATCAGGCAGGGCCTATGTCCTTTTGCTAGTGCCAGCATGTAGCACAGTAGGGGGTCTTGCCTCCTAAACCATCCAAATGGAGCAAGTGGGCTGTGAGAGTCCAAAAGTGCAGATCAATAGTTCCCCATACTTGCACTCTTCTGGGGGCTGTTGAAGGAAATCAGAGACCTGGCCTGCTGTCTCCTGATCTAGGGCACCCACCAGGCAGTCGTACCTTGTGGAATTCGATGATATCAGCCGCAACTGAAATTGGGCTTTCCCCTGATCAAAGCGCACCCGTGGTTGTAAA
This sequence comes from Narcine bancroftii, assembly GCF_036971445.1. Taxonomy (NCBI): domain Eukaryota; kingdom Metazoa; phylum Chordata; class Chondrichthyes; order Torpediniformes; family Narcinidae; genus Narcine; species Narcine bancroftii. The sequence continues at coordinate 61,991,259 of NC_091479.1, read as the reverse complement.
GTCCAAAACGTTGGCAGCTTTAGTGGAACTACATGTAGTGAAGAAAAGTTCTGCATCCTTGGGTCCAAATATTGTCGAGACCTTTGGGGCCATCAGTGTAGCGAAGTGAGCCATGAAAGAAAGTGAAGTACGTGTTGTAGAACAGAGTTCAAAACTGGTTTATTTGGAGAGGACAAAACCCATCCTATGTATGGACTTTTTCCCATGCTCATAGCACTGCATCTGCCATTTTGGGAGCTGGTTCGCTTGCCGGGAAGTGGGTCACCGTATGTGAACAAACTGTGCAATATATAAAAAATAAATGTTCAGTAATAAATAATGTGCAAAATAAGAGTCCTTAAATTCAATCAATCAATGAATAAATAATTCTTGATTCAAGATTATTTCATTATCATGTAATGAAACAGAAAATGTGATATTACACAAAAATGTTCCTGGACCTGGTGGTACGAGTCTTGTGGCACCCTATATCTCATTCCTGATGGTAGCAGTAAGAATAGGGCAGGTCCTAAGTGGTGTAGATCCTTGATAATTGCTTCTGCTTTCCAACGGCCACGTTCCCTGTAGATTTTTTTGATGGTGGGGAGAGTTTTCCCTGTGATGTACATGGGCTGTGTCCACTGCCTTTAGCAGGGCTTTCTGCTCAGAAGTACTGATACCCCCGTGCCAGGCTGTGATGTAGCCAGTCAGCACACTTTCCTCTACACATCTGTAGAAATTTGCCAGGGTTTCTAATGTTGTGCCGAAAGTGCTGCCGTGCTTTCTTCACGATTATTTTATTAAGTTGGGTCCAGAAAAGGTCCCCTGAGATAGTGACTCCTTGGAATTTAAATTTGTCCTCCCTCTCCACTTCTGATTCCCCAGTAATCTTGGTGGGTGTCACAATTATCCTTGGTTTTGGTAACATTGACTGAGAGGTTGTTGTTAAGTTTTTTTTATTGTCACGTAATAAAACAAAAATATAATATTACATATTACAAAGAGCAGCACGGTTGGTGTAGCAGTTAGTGCAATGACTTTACAGTGTTTACATTGTTACAGTGTTTACAGTTTACTGGGTTCAAATCCCGTGCTGTCTGTAAGAAATTCTCCCCATGTCTGTGTGGGTTTTCTTCAACAGACTGCAGTTTCCTCCCACCTTTCAAAAATGTACTGGGGTGTAGGTTAATGGGGTGTAAACTATCCTGCATGGACTCGTAGTGTTGCAGTGCTAATAATTTTCTTAATTAAAAATTAATTTACATGAAATTTTCTTTAGTCAACTGTAAGGCAGACAAAGATTCACCATCAGCAGAATTTGCCCAGTGCCCCTTACAGTAAGAGCAAAAGGCAGTTGCCCCAGAGTCACTGTGTGTCCACGGATTCACCTCCAGCGTTCCTGCAGCCCCACAGACTTCAGTCCAAGCCATTGGCAGCCTGGGTTCCAGATCCAAACCTCCCTCGTGTCCCAGTTCCGATACCTGGTACCCCTTCAGCCAGTCTTGAGTCAGTCACCATGTGGTGATACGGATATGTGAAGACGTGACTGCCAAAGGATAGCAGGCCCGTCCGCCACTGGTGACTCGCTCCCTGGTGACTCGCTCCCTGGTGACTCCTCCCCTTATGACCCTGCTTAAAGGTCAACCTCCCTCTCCCTGTCCTCAGTCGAGCACATGGAATCAGGCCAGTCTGCAGCCTGGTTTGAGTCCTCTGACCACAATCGCCTCGCGTCACTTGCCACCTGTGAGTCCTTCAGCCCTAAAGCGGCCGTGGTCACCATCCCAGTTTTCTGGTACCCTGCGCCACTCCTCTGCTCCCTGAAGATTTGAACTCATCGAGGCCACTGCTTGGCATGTGCCACCATCTTGGGCCAAGACCCAATGGTTGCCTGCTTTAACGGGCCATCTAAAGCCTGTACAGAGCCCATGGCAGTCAGACTGGGCGGTTGGACCCTGTGGAGGAGTGCTGTGTCTCTGCTCACTTCTCTCTGCGGGTTCACACCAGGGGTAATGCTGTCTATACAGCAGTGCCGCCATTTTTAATTTAAAACACTATTAATCATGGTGTAAAAATGTTGGGACATCATTCAGCTAAGTTTTCAATCTCCCTCCTGTAAGATGACACAGTGCACCATTTTAGACAATCCACTACCATGGTATCGTCAGTAATTTGTAAATGATGTTTCTGTCAAGCCACACAGTCATGTGTGAGTAGAGCAGACGGCTAAGTACCTAACCCTGTGGTGCTCCCGTGCTGAGTAAGATTGTGGGGTGCTGAGTAAGATTGTGGAGGAGGTGATTTTGTCAATTCAGATCTCATAGCTGGGTTTGCAGCTGATGCTGTTTGGGACTGAGACTGGGTGCACAGGCAGGGATAGCTCTCATGGATGACGCGATGCAGGCTGACCCGGAAGGTGTCTGGGTGAATGGGGCCGACCTGGTGGGTGTCTGGGGCCATCCTGGTGGGTGTCTAGGCAGATGGGACCGACCTGGTAAGCATCTGGGCCGACAGGGCTGACCTGGTGAGCGTTTGGGCCAATGGGGCTGACCCGGCGGTGCCTGAAATGGTACATCTGATAGCTGCCTGGATGCACAGTCTGTGATGGATCTGTTGGCTTTTTCTCTCTCTTATCTCATTTCAATGCAGTTCCCGGACCTGCAATCATTTTCCCCCAAGCCAGTGACTGGCACATATTAAAGCCTTCAATGTGACATTTAAACGTGACACCATCGGGAAAGAAAGCAATCATTTTCAAGTGTCCCTGCAATTGCTGCAATAGTAATGGCAGAGCCTTGCAGTTGTGAAGATTATCCTTCAAACAATATTTCTTGTTCAACTCCCAAGGAGCTATAAAATTTCTCTTTTATAGTTATACTCGGAGCTTTTGGTTTCCTTAAGGATTGAAATCCAGTGCACGGATATTTGAAAAGGTCGCTGGAATATTTTATGGCACACATTTGACTTTGTTGTGCAATTTGCACTCGGAAAACCAGGGTCCGCACCAGTTATTGTTTCACAATCACGACTTCTGTGCTCCCAGAGAGTTATTTTCCATATTCATCTCTCTTGGGCCTTCCAACCCTGCCTGTTCCAGAAAGTCGACCTTAGTTTCTTCAGTCTATCCACATAAGTCTTCACGCTAACTTTTTAAGTTAAGGATGGCATCGGGGCTAGTGCAATGCTGTTTCAGCACCAGCGACTGGGGTTCGAACCCCGCACTGTCTGTAAGGAGTTAGTCTGTTCTCCCTGTGTCTGTGTGGGATTCCTCCAGGGGCTCCGGTTTCCTCCCACTGTTCAAAACATGCCGGGGGTTGTAGATCAATTGAGCATAATTGGGCAACATGGGCCAAAAGGACCTGTTACTGTGGTGTATGTCTCAATGTAAATAATTTCTTGTCTCAAAGTCTGCACTGAAGTTTGGGGTGTACAAATGATGCAAACTTCCTGTTAGAGCTTGTTTTTAAACATTTGGATGGTGTCAGTGTTGGGGCTTGCGGAATCTTGGTGGTCGCATCTTGAAGTGTTTAGCATTAGATATAAGAAGCATGGAGTTAAGGAGATGTTTGAAAGATACATTGAATGTAAGAGGAATCTTAAGAGAGGAATTAGGAAAGCTAAAAGAAGGTACGAGAAAACTATGGCAAGCAGGGTGAAAACTAATCCAAAAGAGTTCTACAAATATGTTAATGGTAAGAGGAAAGCTAGAGACAAAATTGGTCCCTTAGAAAATCAGAGCGGAAAACTGTGTGTGGAGCCTAGAGAAATGGGGGAGATATTGAACAGTTTCTTTTCTTCGGTATTCACTAAGGAGAAGGATATTGGGAGATGTGAGATTAAAAAAAGCAAATTGGGTAAATATGGGGAATATAGAGATTACAAAAGGTGTAGTTTTAAGGCTTTTGAAGAATATAAAGGTGGATAAGTCTCCGGGACCAGACGGGATCTTCCCCAGGACATTGAGAGAAGTGAAGGAGGAAATAGCAGAGGCTCTGGCGGTAATTTTCCAAATGTCATTAGATATGGGGATAGTGCCGGAGGATTGGGGCATTGCGCATGTGGTTCCGTTATTTAAAAAGGGTTCAAGGAGGAAGCCTGGCAACTATCGGCCTGTAAGTTTGACGTCTGTGGTAGGTCAATTAATGGAGAAAATTCTTAGAGATAGTACTTATAAACATCTGGATAGACAGGGTCTGATCAGGAGCACTCAACATGGATTTGTGGGAGGAAGGTCATGTTTGACCAATCTGATTGAATTTTTTGAAGAGGTGACTAGGAATGTGGATGAGGGTAGCGCAGTGGATGTTGTCTATATGGACTTCAGTAAGGCCTTCGATAAGGTACCACATGGAAGGTTAGTTAGGAAGGTGCAGTCTTTAGGTATAAATTTTAAGATAGTCAAATGGATTGAACATCGGCTGAAAGGGAGAGGCCAGAGAGTGGTAGTGGATAATTGTCTGTCAGGTTGAGGCCAGTGACCAGTGGTGTGCCTCAAGGATCTGTATTGGGCCCATTGTTGTTCGTTATATACATTAATGATCTAGATGATGGGGTGGTGAATTGGATTAGTAAATATGCAGACGATACTAAGATAGGTGGAATAGTGGATAATGAAGAAGGTTTTCAAGGATTGCAGAGGGATTTGGGCTGCTTAGAAGGGTGGGCTGAAAAATGGCAGATGGAATTTAATGCTGATAAGTGTGAGGTGCTTCATTTTGGTAAGAAGAATCAGAATAGGACATACGTGGTAAATGGGAGAGCATTGATGAATACAGAAGAGCAGAAAGATTTAGGAGTAACGGTACATCGTTCCCTGAAGGTAGAAACTCACGTGAAAAGGGTGGTGAAGAAGGTTTTTAGTATGCTGGCCTTTATCAATCATTGCATGGAATATAGGAGTTGGGAGGTGATGTTGAGATTGTATAAGACGTTGGTGCGGCCTAATTTGGAGTTCTGTGTGCAGTTCTGGTCGCCTAATTATAGGAAGGATATAAACAGAGAGGAGAGAGTGCAGAGAAGGTTTACCAGAATGTTACCTGGGTTTAAGCATCTAGAGTATAGGGAGAGATTGGACAGATTAGGTCTTTATTCTTTGGAGCGTAGAAGGTTGAGAGGGGATTTGATAGAAGTATTTAAGATTATGAAAGGGATAGACAGAATGGATGTGGATAGACTATTTCCGTTAAGAGGAGGAAAAATTAAAACAAGAGGACATGAGTTAAGAATTAAGGGGCAGAGGTTTAGAGGTAACATGAGGGGGAACTTCTTTACTCAGAGAGTGGTAGACGTGTGGAATGATCTTCCGGGAGAAATAGTGGCGGCGGAGTCAATTGTATTATTTAAGAAAAGGTTGGACAGGTATATGGATGAGAAGAAGATGGAGGGTTATGGGCATTGTGCAGGGAGGTGGGACTAGAAAGGGGTCTTTGGTTCAGTGCGGCTAGAAGGGCCTAATGGCCTGTTTCCATGCTGTAATTGTTATGTTATGTTATTATGTTATGTTATAATTTTTCAGCGTTTTGTGTTGTCAGTGTTCACAAAATCAAACACCCTGCCTTGTGTGTGATGTCATTATTCTAGTGAGGTTTATATAAAACGGGGATCTTTAAATGACTGGAATGAGCTGAAAGACTAATTTTCAGTTTCTGCTCCCCCACCAAAGTGCAGTTGAACAGACCCTGTCACATCACAGGACAGTGAACCCCACTTTGTGGATGGACGACCATCGGTGTGACAAGACTTCCAATATCTTAAATTTACCCTCTTCTCAAGCTACTTGGTTGGGCTTTGGAGAGGAAATCACATGCAACCAACTCCTCCGACTTTTTCTCTTCTTGGATTGTAGCTGTTATTTTCTAACACATCTTTAAATTAATAAAAACGATTAAATTTAGACATGCAGCACAGTAACAGGCCCTTTTGGCCCAATTAATCTATAACCCCTGGTATGTTTTGAATGATGGGAGGAAACCAGAGCCCTCATGGGAAAACCAACACAGACACAAAGAAAACATGCACACTCCTTACAGACAGCACGGGATTTGAACCCTGACCCTGATAGCTGGCGCTATAACAGCATTGCACTAATTGCTACACCAACCGTGTCGCTCTAAATGTGTTATAAAAAGAAAAATGTATGACTGAAAAACAGCTGCATCATCTTAATGGGATCACATTTATAGCGATATTGCCTCAGAGTGATTTTTTCCAGAGTATTTAGAACATAGAACATCACTGTACAGACCTTTAGCTCACAATGTTGTGCTAACCTATGTAAACCTACTGCACAATTATCTCATCTTTCCCCACCTCACACCCATAACCCTATTTTTCTTACATCTATGTGCCTATCTCAGTCTTTTGAATGTCCCCTTTGGACCAGCCTCCACCAGCACCCCCCAGAAATGCATTCCAGGCACAAATAAACTTACCTCTGACATCTCCCCTGAACTTTCCTTCACTCACCTTAAACTGCTGTCCTCTGTATATCTCCCTTTGAAGGCAAATCTCTGCTTCTGAGTGATGTCACTGATTCAATTTAACCCAGTCGCTGGTCAGCACAAGGTTGCAAGCTGCCTGAGTGATGTGAAGAGAGGGTCGGGGGTTGAACCTGTGAGGAGAGATCGAATTGTCAGGGGCTAAAGTCACTGGAATATAGAAGAATGAGGGGATCTCATGGAAATCTATAACATTATAAAAGTATTTACCAGAATGAGTATTTTATTAAAAATCATGGAACGTGGAAAGTGCAATGTCTATGCCTTATGGCAGTGGTTCTCAACCTTTTCCTTCCAACTTTAAGTATTCCCTCTGCCATAGATGATTAGTAAGGGATTGCTTAAGGAGGTATGTGGATGGAAAGAAAAAGTTTGAAAACCACTGTTTTAATTGTACCTCATTGACTCATTATGTGCAATGTTTCAGAACTCCAGAGGAAATGGGCCAAGACAATTTTTCTCAACCAAAATATTTCAGTAGCAATTGGGTCTAGAGCAGTGATTCTCAACCTTCCCTTCCCACTCATAGACCAGCTTAAGCAATCCTTACTAATCACAGAGCATCGATGGCACAGGGATTACTTAAAGTGGGAAAGAAAAGGTTGAGAACCACTGCTGGATGAACTTGACCGGTCTTTTCAGAGTCTATAGATATATTTCCGACGCTTTGGACCTCATCACTTTAAGGAATAATCAGAAATAAGGCAAAGTAGGATTCATTATAGCTCAGCGTGTTCAAGTGTGGTGGACTTCCCCTCTCTGAAGCAGATGGATTTTTAACTGTGATATGGCAGTTTAATATCTATTAATGCAACCACCTTTTTAATCTCAGATTTATTTAATACGTATTGAATTCCCCAGCTGTCATGATGGGAATTCAACGTGTTTCTATTCCAGGCCTGTGGATTCAGATCTAGATCTTTGGCCCAGAGACTGTGTTAACTCTTGGGCACCCACTAGAACCAATCCTGTCCAAATTCCTACTAAACATTCCCAACTACATGCCCATATGTTGGGCACAAATTTACTGTGCCCAACATAACTCAGCAGCCCACGCCCCCTCTAGGAGGTAGGAGGAAAATGGAGAACCTTCACGGAAGCTTCGAGGTCACAGAGGTGGAGAAACAGGCAAGCTTCAGACAGGGTCGAGCTGGGGTCTGTGGAAGTGTGACACTCTGGCATGGACTTCTGAACTGCCTGTGTTCTGAATATGTTGTTCTCACTTTGCTTCTATCCTTCACTTCCCAAGACCACAGCCCTGAAATTCTTTCTTAGTCTTTATTGAGACACCTGCCTACTTTTTGCTTGTACCTTGAAGAAGGGCCCAGGGCTGTAATGTCAGTAGCATATCTTTACCTCCTCCGTAGGTGCGAGACTGGCTGAATTCCTCCAGCAATTACTGTCTTGCCAGACTGAGACCACCTGCAAAATGGAGGAGCAACACCTCATTGGGTGGCATTGACATTGACCTCCAGTTTCTGTTAACCCCCCCGCCCATTAATTCCCCTGTCTTCTTTCCTCTAGTTCTCTCTCTCTCCCCCTCCCTCTCCTTTCGCAGCCAAAACCAAATCAGTTCTCATCTCTCCTCTTATCATATCCAATGAACACCATTTATTTGGTTTGAACTCCTGCCCCTCCCATTCCCCCTTTCTCTCTCGGTCTTTATTGAGACGCCTGCCTGTTTTGAAGAAGGGCTCAGGCCTAAAACGGCAGTACTACAGTACATTTCCAATTATCCAAATCACTTGGGACTGGATGTGTACCAGTTAACTGCATTTTTTGGATAACTGAGAAATGGCTTTGAGCAACCCAGTAGCATCAGCGGAATACTTGTATCAGCTGTCGCCGATCCCCGCCACCTCCTTACCATTGTTACCAAACCTACCCGGAAGCCCGAGGTCCCCTCTCCTGCTGCCACCACCCAACCCCCACCCACCCTAGTCTGATGCTGCCGCTACCACCCATGCCCGTGCCCCTCACCCCCTGTTCTGACAGTGCCAGTCATCCCTCCCCCCACTCCAGTTCGCCGCTGCTGAAAATTCAGTGCCCCCCTTCGCCCCCCACCACTGGATTAGATCTGTTTTGATGCCGACTCTGGAGACAGTGGAGAATCAAGTACAGTGGAGAGTAAAGAAGAAATGGATAGAGGGAGGGGAGTGACCTGCAATGAGGACAATCTTCCCATGCGCTGCCTGACCGCCGACTTCCTCCAGTCACTCACTGATGTTACCAAACTGGTGCTAACAACATGCCAGAGCCCCACATGAGCATGTCGGGTGAAGTTTATATTTCAACTTCATGTTGCCGTTGAAAAAAATTTTGGATAACTGAGAGTTTGGTTAAGTGGTTTTCGGATAATCGAAAATGCACCGTATATCTTCACCTCCGATGGACAATGTGAGACCAGCTGAGTTCCTCCAGCATTTTGTGATTTTCCAGACTCATGTTTTCTCAAGACGTGCTCAGTTAGTTGAGTGATATCCCTTGTCTTCTGCAAATGCAAATCATCTTTTGGAGTTGATTTGATCATGTACTGATTGAATTCATGAGCTCAAAGTCCATTGTGAATATTCAGTGCAGTTCAACTGCACTGATTCATGCCGAAGCATTTGGGTTGCAGTCTTCCATCGTGATGCTATTGAATGTTTTGAAGAAGCATTCCTTCCCACTGAAGGCAACTGTGCTGATTGATGCCACTGATTTGATTTAACTCAGCACAAAGTCGCAAGCTGCCTGAATGACGTGAAGAGAGGGTCAGGGGTTTAACCTGTGAGGAGAGATCGAATTGTCAGGGACTAAAGTCGCTGGAATAAAGATGAATGAGAGGATCTCAGGGAAATATATAACATTATAAAAGGGATTGATAAGTTTGAGACAGGAAAATTGATTCTACTGCTAGGTTACACTATAATGAGGGGACAGAGGTTCAAGATTCAGGGGAGTGGATTTCGGACAGGAGAAACTGCTCCCAGTGAGTGGTGAATCTGTGGAATGAATTGCCCCACAAAGCAGTCAAGGCAGACTCATTAAATATATTGAAGATATATTTGCATCATGGAGGAATGATGGTTTTGGGTAGGTGGACCTGAGTTCACGGCCAGATCAGCCATGATCCCGTTCAATGGGGGAGCAGGTTCGATGGGCCAGAGGGCTGACCCCCTGCTCCTATTTCTTATGTCAAAGTGGTAGGATTGGGTTTGTAAGAAGGTGGCAATCATTGTAATGGCAGCAGGTGGTAAAGTGAATGTGGGTGAAGAAGTCCTTTGCTAAGTGGCGGCTCTTTTCACGGTTTCACAGCTTTCGTCGGCCTAAGTCGCTAAACCAGGAATGGGATAGAATCAGTAACATTCTTAGCATCCACTGGAAAAAAATGGTAACCAATGCTCAGCTTACGTGCACTGTCTCTGACCAGAACAGAACATTGTTGTCAAGGAGTAATGAAAACAGGTTTGTTTTTTCTGATCTGACCACATATGTAATCAGATGTGTTTCTCCAGATCACATTGCTCACATATACAGTATATACATAAATATATCATTTAAAATAAATATGAATATAGACAGGGACTTTGTCATCATACTTGAGGCATTTTTTACTTGGCAGAATGCTTTGGGAGAGTTTGATGCACTGGTCCTGCAACATGAGATCCACCTGCCCACTCTTGCCCTGCCCCCTCTGTCTTGCCTTTCTGGCTCGCAGCTGAAGTGCGGGAGCAGGCCTTCCATGCTTGCAATGGAAGTGGTTTCGTCAGGAGCATGGCCATTGTTTGATCGGCCAGCATGTGGCCTTTGAGAAGATGGTCGAGGTGCCGAGCCTTGAATCACTGTGGTTCCCTAACCCACATGAGTACAGATGTCCCGGTTTGTTAAATCAATGAAATTATTACAGTTTATATCAAGTCATAAATGTGTCCAGACTGAAGTTCTCCATCTAACTTGTTGAACTCCCCACCTCAGAAGGTTGTTGAGACCGACTCGTTAGATATACCCAAAAGGGAATTCGATTAGACCTGGTGGGAATAGGGGTATGGAGAGAAAACAGGAAGAGGGTGCTGTGGTCACAAGATCAATATTGATTGGCATTTCAGCTCAATGGGCTGAATGGCCTCCTCTGCCAATATTCTAAGTGTGGAAGTCACAGGTGTAGGGAATATGCTGTCCTGTCACTTCCCAGAATTTATCTGGGAACTGAATTTATCTCCTTAACAAATGGATTGCGAGAGGGAGATCTGAGGAACTTGAAATTTTGACGACGCCACACGTGGACAGATGTGAAAATGGTATTTTGAAAAAGAAAGATGACGGAATCTTCCATCCGCCTGCATCTCTGGAGAGTTTGTTGGTGTTGGAGAAGGATGAGTTTCTCAGGTGAAAGGTCAGCAGTGATATTAATGAATGCCAAAGCAGGCATGACAAACTTGATGAACCTCTCCATGCAGATGCCTGCTTCCTTCTGTGCCAGGTGATTTCGAGAATTGCAGATCAATTAAGTCGAAGGTGAGCGATTGCTGTGCATTTCCTCTATCTGTTCTAGATGGCCCTCTGACCTCTCGTGCCCCTTCACCTCTGTGTCTATTTGCTGCTGGGTTAAATTATTGTTATGGTGTCCAGCACCGTGCAAGGAGAGCAGATTTGTAGCGCAATAAAATGTCTGCCTGGTCATTTTTAAGCCTGAGAACTTGACAGCATAATTAAGTAAACGATGTAATCAGCTGGTCAACTCGATATTGTGAAAGAGCCAAAGGCAAATAATGCAGAATTAAATTTTCATCACTGTGGTGGTATTTGAAGATGGTGGCTAATTATTAGTGGATTTAACATTTATCGCAGAGAGTTGTCCTTGACTTCAATGCAGAAGTTAAGCAATAAAATAAAAACAACACAAGATGCAGGAAAGATTTGGGGAGTTCATTCTGCTCTGAGACAGGGAAAGGGAATTGCGTTTTCTTCTTCACTGATCTTTCACTTGTAATCATCCAAAGCCTGATTTCTCTTCCAAACATAATAGGGGCAAAATCTGTCCATGGCTTGAATTTTTTTTACACACCAAGTTCAAAGTACATTTCCCTGAGCCACGACTTCTTGATGATTTATTTGGGGTTTGTGGACAAGATGTGTCAAGGCAGCAGCTCACACTGTAAGTAATCAATAGTTTCAGTGTGCCTTGGGGATTGGAGCCTGCCGTGGTTAATTGTACAGAAGACAGGAGGTCTCGATGAGACAGTGCCCTGTGTTGAGTTGGAATTGGATTACAGTGAGTAAACGTTTTGTAAAGTGCAAGGATTTGGGATTGGGATGGGTGGGAAAAGGCTTTGTCATTGTTAACACCTGGGTTTATTTGGCATGCTCAAAGTTAGGTTCTGTAGATAAATTTGGTGACTTGTAGACCCCAAATGTTTTATGTTGTGGAGATGTGAGGTCTCTGCTCAGACCCTCCTGCCGCAGAGATTAATCAAAGGAGATTAATATGGTATGTTTTGAAAGGTGGGAGGAAACCAGAGCCCCCCTAGGGAAAACTCGTGCAGACATGGGGAGACTGTACAAACTCCTTACAGACAGTGTGAGATTCCAACTCTGGCCCCAATTGCTGGCACTAACTGTTACCTTAACTGTTATGCCTCAAATCGTTGGAACATGAAGGGAAGTAGTTGGTGGGCGTTTTGTGTGACACTGGCCAATTTCAACGATAGCCTCAACCTCCCATTGAAAAGCCAACGCTTTCACTGCAGTCAGTGAATCTGAGCAGTTTGATCGCAGGACCGCCCCTACTGAATTCGTCAGTAATTCAGTGTAGTCTACAGGTGGATTGTTGTCTGTGAGGATGGAAAGTCTTTGATTCTTCCTTGAGATCCAATGTTGGAGCTGAGATATTTTAAATGTTCAATGATGGTCTGCAAGATTAAGGTTGAAGTTTGGTATCGAATAACAAAAACTCACAACAACTGCTGGAGAAACTCAGCAGGTTGCGCGCAGCATTCAAAGAAGTGAAGGGTAACCAACATTTTGGGCCCTGGGTCCTTCATCCAATGTGAGCAAAAACAAGTAAGTGCTGGAATAAAAGGGGAAGGGAGGAGGGAGGTAGCCTGCACTCCTCCCCCTGACCCTTCTTCCCTCCTCTCCTCTCCTCCCCCCATCAATACATGTTAATTGCACTTGACCCCAGCATCTGCAGACTTTAACTTTATCATATGATTACTGTGGGTTTGTATTCTGGGAATATATTCAGAGATAGACCCTTGGCAGCATTATAAAAGGAAGAAGTGGTGACATCCCTGTCACTAGCTCTGAAACACTGCAGATACTGTGACAGCCAGTGCACATTGTACATAATCGGCAAACCTGCTGCTTTTTGCTGGCTTGTTCAGTGGAGATTGTTAATGGACGGATTGCTCTGTGGTGAGAAATTCTTTGCAGCAGTTATGACAGATTGTGGGCCCCAAACTGTCCTTCCAACTGAAACAACTCTTCACTTGTGAATCCATGGGAGTCATCTACTGCATGTGGTGCTCCCATTGTGGCCTTCTCTACATCAGAGAGACTGGGAGATAGCCTTACTCTGTCTGCATCAGTGACAGGTGTATCCCAGTAGCAAACTATTTCAATTCTGCGCCCCACTCCCATGCATGTCTGTCCATGGCCTCTTGCACTGCCAAACCAAGGCCACCTGTAAATTGGAGGAGCAATGCTTAATAATTTGTCTTCAAATGATGGCATTAATGTCTCTGGTTTCTGCTTGACCACTCCTTGTTCTTCTCCTCTTCCCTGTCCCTCTGTCTCCTTTCCTTCAGCTCTCCACCCCTTCCTTCATACAATGATGCAGCCAAACAGGATGCTCTCATTTGTGTTCCTGCAAACCTCGTCAAGATGGGGGCCGGTAGCCTTGCCATCTTCAACTTCCTTAGGAAGTGTAGGCATTGTTGAGCCTTCCTGACCAATAAGGAGGTGCTGTGGGTTCAGGATAGATCAACCTTCACATGCACTCCAAGGAACTTTGTGGTCTCCGCCCTCTCTGTGTTGAGGTGTAACCTGAAGCCATACGGCTACACAGTGCAGGGCCCTTCAACTGTTAGACCCTGAGACCCAGCCACTGACAACAATGAACAGCCTGTCTTGGTCAAAGGCTTCTGGAGCTGCTCTTTGAAGTCACTAAATGGATCATAATGATTTAACCAAAAGTTTATTGAGAAAACAGCTGAAGATCCACACATCTATTAACATATGGTGAGGCGCACAATAACATCTGTGGGGATCATTGTTTGTGTGCCAGCCGACCCCAGCATAAAGGCTGAGCGTGAAATGTATCGGGAGCTCCCCTCGAAATGTCCCAGGTTTGCGGCTGGATCGAGTGATGAGCCAGCAGTGGGCAAGTGGCTTGATTTGGAGAACCTGCTGTTCTGGTGGGTTTCAGTGAGTTTCTTAAACATGTCGCTGCTGGCAGTCAGGTATTCCTGCAGTTCCTCTTCCTCATTTTAGCCTTTGGCCATTGTTGAACCACATTTCTGATTAAAATGATGCTTGGAGGTTTTAGCTTTGCACCCATCTGGTTAATCACTGAATAATGTTTTCCCTCTGTCCGTGTGTAGTTAAAAAGTGCTGCTTGTTCGCATTCTGTTACTCTCAGGAGATGACGTTTTATTTTGAAATGCTAATAGTTTTATTATTTCTCATAATTCAATGAGGAATGAATCTTGCTGGAATCCGCTTGAAATGCAGATCACAAAGAATCACTTGCATTTAAAGTGCTTTCTTGAGCACTTTGCGGTCACCGAAATGCTTCAGATGTGGCCACTATTGCAATAAAGGAATGACTTAAACGGCACCTTCAGGCAGTCAAATTGTCTGCCTTCTTCTTAATCAAGTGTCAGTCACCATTCCCAGAAACCGATCTCCTGTTAAGAGAGGGCTAAAAGGATTCCCGTCTCTCGCGAGTCACATTTATTGCACAGTTTGCCACTTTCTCCTCCGCAGTCACTGGTTTTCACCATGGCAGCCAATAAATGTTGCAAGTTGAACTTCAAATGAGTGGAAGATGCTGAGGACAAAACAAATCAGTGGCTAACTTTACAGAATTCAGTCACAGTCAACCAAACGGTATCATGCAACCATAGAAGAAGCTTAAAGCCATTATGAAATGAGTTAATTTTGCCTGGTGATTAGCATTTGTTGATGTGTTGTAATTTATCATAGTTTATTAATTGCCATGGGGAACTAACTTGTTTGGATTTCCGAGGTTTTGAATATTTTAATACTTAACTGATGAGTAGCTTCAGTTTCTCCTGTTATTCCTTTGTAGATTGATGTTACTCAGCACCTAAACTACCTGGTCTTTATTAAGCAGCTAAAACAAGGCAATTGCCATCGACTTTGAGTTGGGATACAGCCACATTCAAAATGATCGCTGTGTATCGTTGAGAATGATCATTTTGATGAAGTGCATCTGCAAGAATGTCCCACTGACTCAATTGCGTGCTCCTGGTGTCCGAGCTGCCTCTGACAGCTAGAGCTGAAACTGCAAGGATACCCAGATGTTGGCAGATGATGAATGAGGAGGGGAAGGGATGGGGGATGCTTTCTGGGGGGGGGCGGGGGGATGTGGCAGAAATGGGCGAGACTCAGATAATTCCCCATTCCCGGCATCTGCTGCACTTCGCTTCTATTCTTCAGGATCCAGATATAAGGTAGAAGTGTTGACTAATGAGGTCATTTGTCACTCTGATGAGATTTCTATCTTTCTTTTCTTTTTTTTTGGCCAAACAGCTTCTTTCTTGGTCGTGGGTTTAGATTTTCCTTTTATATAATAAAATATAATATGAATACAATATAATCTGTTTGATTAAAATGTGGGGAACTTTGGATTAAATGATATATTTTGTTTTATGTATTTTTTTGACTTTTAACATGTATCAGTATGTACTCTATATTTTATGTGAAATTTCAATGTTAATAAAAATATTGAAAAAGTTAATTCAAGGACATGGGCAGAGAATTGGCAGATTGAGTTTAATCTAGTCAAGCATAAGGTGCTGCATGTTTAGGATGTCAAATGTAAGAGGAACATTTACAGTTAATGATAGGATTCTTAAAAGTACATGTGCAGAAGGATCTTGGGTCAGGTCTTTAGATACTTACAAGTAGATAGGGTAATAAAGAAGATATTTGGCATGCTTGGTTTCAATGATCTGGGCATTGAAGTCATGGAAGTCATGTTGCAGCCAACTTTGGTCTGGCCACACTCGGTCTGGTTGCCCCATTACAGGAATGGCATGGAGGTATTAGAAAGGATATTAAAGAGATTTAGCAAGATATTGTCTGGATTGGACAGAGTAGATGTTGAAAGGTTGTTCTCCATGATGGGGGGAGTCAAGGACAAGAGGGCACTGCAAGGATTGAAGGGTGTCCGCGTAGAACAGAGATGTGCAGGAATATCTTCAGCCAGAGGGTGGTGAATCTATGGAAGTTGTTGTCACAGATGGTAGTGGAGGCCAGGTCATTGGGTGTATTTAAGGCAGAGATTGATAGGTTCTTGATTGGCCAGGGTATCAAAGCTTATGAGGAGACAGTGGGGCTGAGTGGTAAAATGGATCACCTCAAGATTGAATGGCAGGTAGATATGATGGGGTGAATAGCCTATTTCTGTTTTTCTGTCTTATGAGCAATGGGGAGTGGTTGGACCAACTTGATTTTTTTGTCTAAAATTGAGAGGCAGAGTAGATAGAATATTTTTTCAGGGTAAAATGAAACCCTATAGCGGGGAGGGGTTTGGTGGAGTTTAAGGAAGATGTACATGACAATTAATTTTCATACAGTGATAGGAAGGTGCTTGGAAAGGGATTCCAGGATTAGAGAGGGAGGCAGATCTTACATGTAAGAGGCTTCTTGTGGACATGCGAATATGCAGGAGAAAGGGGGATCGTGTGCATGCTGGAGAATTCATATCATATGAGATTCATGTTCAATGCAGAGATGAGGGTTCGGTTCATTCCTATACTGTCCTGTTCTGTGCTATTCCACACAGAGGGTGGTAGGGATGTGGAACAAGTTGCCAGAGGAGGTTCCTATGCAACTGCAAACAACTAGTTAGGTACGTGGATAGGAAAGTTTAATGGGGACATGGGCCAAACAGAGGCAACTGGAACTATCTCCACTAGACAATTTGGTGACCATTGGATAAGTTGGGCCAAAAGGCCAGTTTCCATGCTGTCAAACTCTCAACTCTGATGGAGTGAAGTGAGATTTGATGTGGGTACTTTGGAGTGCAAAACAACAATCTTCAGTTCAGAAATTAAAACCCAAACATGATAAAGATGGTGGCACTTGGAATCATGAATAGATGATTGAAATTGGAAGGAAAGCATGGGCAGGGGTTTACCTTGAAATACACAGTGGTGCTGTCATAGTGCTGTCATTGAACACAACTTGGCAATCACCCTTCATTTTGCTCATGGTGTCCATGCGTGGAGTTAATGCTCTCAACCACCAGAGTGGTAAACCTTGAGGTGAAACATGTTATTGAGGTGCCTGAACTGCATGGATGCTTGTATTTAAAACAAAAGGTGCACATTTTATGGGCAAACCAGTTGTGCCAATTTAATTGGAGGATCGACAAGTTATGGTAAATCAGTCAAATTCTGCCTGTTTGGATTTAGGAAGCTCTAACATTGGTGTTCAATGGTTGATTTTTTTAATGTCCATGCACCTTCCCCCACCCCCCTCCACCAACCACCTTTTCAAAAACATCTTAAGACATAACAGATGCACAATGAACATCAGCAGTTTTCAGAAGTACTAGAAAAGCTCAGCAGATCATGTGGTGTCCAAAGAAAGGTAAAGGCAGTTGACAGCCTTTAACTGTGGGGATGCTGGGTGTCCTGCTGAGTTTTTCCAGCATGTTTGTGCGCCAGGTTGGACTGCAGCCTCTGCAGATGTTCTTGTCCATGTGGAATGGCCAGGCGAGCACCAACTGTGCACTGGAAATTGCCATCTCATTCGCTCCAGCTTACATTGTGAAACATTGCCTTGTCGCTGATTTCCTCTGCTTCTTTGCAGGTGACTCGTCCAGTGCACGGTCAGTCTTCAGTCAAGATTGTCCACCGTCAAAATTCCGACAGGGTTACTGCAACAACAGTGAGTATGGGCCCTGTAGTTCTTCCTTCACTGATATCTCTGGACTCAAAACTTGTTGATATCACGAGCATTCAACATGTCCAAATGTTATAAGCACCTTAGATGATGATCCTTTCATGCTTCTTTATGTTGGCAATGAGCATCAAATCATATATTAAAAAGTTATAAAAAGAAAGGAGGATCTGTATTGGTGTGTTTATCCCAGTGTGATTGATTCTTAATTTTCAGATCACATCAGCTGAATTGTTTCATTGATTACACAGTTTTCTTTTTGACAATGCTGGTTGTAGGGTTTGGACTCTCAAAGGGCATCTTTTATGCTGATATGGGTTGTGACATCACATTTTTGTGGAGAGGAACATGATCATCAATCTCAGAGAACAAGTAGGACCAAATAGCTGGTAACCTTGGCCGAAAGCGGCATCAGCTCATTGTTCGACGTCGGCTCTCTCTCCCCTGCGATGTGACAACGTGGTCTCCTTCAGGCGCCACTCTTGTGCCTGTCCCTTTGCACATTCCATCGACTCTGCCAGTTGGATGGATGGAACGAGGGACAACCCCTCTCCCCTCACCTCCTCTCTCCGCACCCCAAATTGGAGTAGGGATCGCTGCCAAAGGTCCTGACCTTTGTGGCTAGAACATCCACAAAATGGGTTGTACGTAAAAACACCAGATGCAGGAATCTTGAGCAAAGAAAATGGAGCTGCTGGAAGATCTCAGCAGGTCAGGAAGCATTGTTTTTTTTTTCAAAATATAGACAGACACGCAACACGACAACAGGCCATTTCGGCCCATGAACCAGTGCCACCATATTTGCACCCCATTATCCTGCACCCCGGTACGTTTTTGGAATGGTGGGAGGAAACCAGAGCCCCTGGAGAAAACCCACTCAGACACGGGGAGAACGTAGAAACTCCTTACGGATGGCACAGGATTTGAACCCCGTTCCAATCCTGATTGCTGGTGCTGTAAAGGCATTGCGCTCACCGCTATGCCAAACGTGCATGAGTAGAAACGGTCAGTCCACGTTTCAGGTTGGGAGCTTTTGCGGAGACTGCCACAGCTCATTGTTTGCGTTAACTGAGATATTCCTCTGCACTGCTCCTCTCACTGATTTTGAAGTTGTGTGGTCAAGGGCTGGTTCAATTGCAGACCAAGAGAGATTAGAACTGAATAGATTCAATTGAATAGATTTAAGTCTATGTCATTAGAGTAGAGGTACTTGGCTTCAGCTGTTTGGAGCTTGGCGCTGTTAACTGGTCTACATTCCATTCGATGGGCCTGGGCTTGAATCCCGCTGAAGAAACTAGAGAGAAAAATCCAACCATAGATGATGTTGTTCGTTAATCTGATTATACACATATACAACCCTCTCCAGACCATGGTACATACAGAAAAGCACTCAATACACAGTACATAAAGATCAGAATCAAGAATTATTGTCATGAACAAGTCATAAAATTCAGATTTTGTGGCAGCATCATAGAGCAGACATTCATATTATAACCGTCTTACAACATCACTATAAAAAAAATAAAAATAACAGTGCACGAAAAGTAAGGCCGTGTCTTTGGTTCATTGATTATGCAGGAATCTGATGGCAGTGGGGAAGAAGCCGTCCTTGTGCCACTGAGTGCTCGACTTTAGGCTCCTGTACCTTTTTCCCGATGGTAGCAGAGTGAAGAGGACATGGCCTGGGTGCTGGGGGTCTTTGAAGATTGAGGCTGCTTTTGTAAGACACCGCCTCATGTAGATGTCCTCGATGGAGTGACGTCTGTCGCCTGTGATGTCGTAGGCCGAGTTAACAATCCTCTGGAGTTTATTCTTGTCCTGCCATACCAGGCAGTGATGCAACCAGCCAGAATGTTTTCCACGGTACACCTGTAGAAGTTTTTGAGAGTCTTCAGTGATGTACCAAATTACCTCAGACACCTCACAAAGTATAGCCGCTGGCAAGCCTTCTTTGTGAAGGCATCAACATGGAGGCTCCAGGACAGATCCTCAGAGATGTTAACGCCCAGGAATCTGAAGTTCTTTCCCCTCTCCACTCCTGAGCCCTTGATAAGGACTGGGTCTTGTTCCCCTGACTTCCTTCTGAAGTCCACAATCATCTTCTTGGTTTTGCTGATGTTGAGTGCAAGGTTGACGTCGTTACACCATTCAACGAGCTGATCTATCACCCTCCTGTACACTTCCTCATTGTCGTTTGTGATTCTGCCGACAACTGTGTTGGAGTGTGACAATGTTTTGCAGTATTTGTGGCTGATGCTGTACACAACCGTCAAATGTGTCAATAGATTAGCATCACAGGTTGAAATGGTAAATATGTTAGCTTCCTACATGTTACCCAGAGGATAGTGATGCCATGGTGGATGATTTAAAGGGAGAATCTAACCAAAAGTTATGATACATTCTGCAGTATTGATTTAACTCATGATCCCAGAGCCAAAGATATAAATCTGTTGATCAAGGTTATGACTTAATGGTGGTACTGATACAGCAGGTAATCACTTGGAACAGGCACTCATTCATCAATTAATGGCACAGAGCTCATTGTGGGTCCTGCATCAGATATTCTCGTTAGACCCATGGCCGCTCTGCCTGCATCGAGCCACATACCATATATGCTGTTGTATACGATGATCCAAACCTTAAAATTTGCACCTTAAAATCAGGGTCATCCCCTATACAAACGGTCCAAGTGTTTTACCTTGACAAAGTCACAACACCTCTGACGTGATCTCGTACTTTCCCCACTAGTTATTTGCTAAGTCTCTGCGCTCCTCTGCGGGGTCCATCTGCCCGGTCCGACTGCTGTTAGTTCTGAGCAGGCTTTAAATGGCCTGTTACAGGAGCCATCAGTGGTTTTACTTTAAAATATCTGAATAAAATTTAAACTTTTAAATGATAATTTGTTATTAAAATATTATGATTTGCTTTTGACAGTTTCCACTGGTCAGTGGTAAGTGCCAGATTTGGGGGGAGGGTGATGGGGTGGGGACGGACATCTTTTTGAAAGGGTATCACTCAAAACCAACATTTTAGGTGGAATTTCCAGGGTCGTCCTATACACAAGTCATCCTAATCAACCGCATATACCGTATTTGCAAACATGAACCTAACTCATAGTGAGCAAGGCCTGTTGGTGAGAGTACGGATCAGACCTAACTTGTGACGTACAAGGTGGCACTCTGGGCTTGTTCCAAATGCCTGCATTTGACTTGTATCCTTCTGAATCGCTCTTGTCCATATGGTGGGGGGCACGGTTTGCATAGAGGTTAGCGCAACACTGTAACAGCGCCAGCGATTGGGACCGGGGTTCGAATCCTGCCCTGTCTGTAAGGAGTTTGTACATTCTCCCCATGTCTGCGTGGGTTCCTTGGGGGCTCTGGTTTCCTCCCACCTTCTAAACATACCGGGGGATGTCGGTCAATTAAGTATGATTGGGTGGAGCGGGCTCGGCAGGGTATGTCTAAATTTTTAATTTAACTATCTAAATGTCTTTTGAAAATTGTAATCAAACCACATTTGACATCCATTACTAGAGCCTCAAGGAGTACCATGTGGAGTCAATCCCTTTAAATGCTTCCACACATCTACTGCAGTTGGTTTATTGCAAGTGTGGTCGATAAGCTTGCTTTGTGACAACTGGGACATTTGCTGGACAAATGATGATCCATTACACTGTGCAGCTATGTTGAAAACTGCAGGTCACTGACTTTGGGAGGCAAACATTGTGCATCCATCAATGCTCGTTGATTAACCATCAAGTGGTTAAAGTGCCCCACATGATGGATGGAATGGTTCACTGGGGACTTGCTACTGGTGAGGCTGACGGCATACAATATCCAAAGTAATTAGGGAACAGAGAAATACTGCATGTTGCAACACTAGGCCTGCATTGAGGGGATAGCTTCAAAGGCTAAAGATCGCCAATTTTACATGTTTAAATGAATTAAATATTTCCATTTGACGAGGTCCACTCTGCAGTGTTGCCATTTTGGATCCAGGGTCGGAGCCTGAATGAGTGTTAGAGGAGGGCGTTAGAGTAACTGGATGGGGCACTGTCTGACAGTCATAAACTCGCTTAGCGGGGATTGGGGGTGCTGGCTGCGGCCTACACAGCTGATCGGGGTACTGTCCGACAGTCATAGACTCAGCCATAGGGATGGTTTGCCAGCACCTCCCAGTCCCATGCCCTCCGACACTCAAAAGGAGGGCCAGCAGCACTCTCCTGACTTCGGAGCATGCTATCATTCTTTCATTGCCGCCTGGTCTAAATCCTGGCACTTTCTGCAGCTGAGTCCTTTCCCAAATTGGACTGCTGAAATTCTACACGGTTGTTCAGCAGTATCTTCACCAGGGAAATCAGTAGGTGACAAAATGCTGGCCTTGCCTTTGACACCTGGCTCCTGCAAATGAACTGAAGAAAGAGCCACAGACACGGCAGGGAGAGACGCTCTCCAAAATATCCCACTCTTCAGCAGGGCTGGTTCTGTGGGAGCTGAGCATTGGCTTGGAACAGTAAAGGGTCTTCCTCAAATCCTGCAACGTGATCCAAAATCATCCAATCAATTGTGTCATTAAAGTTCTCCAATAAAGCTGCCTGATGAGGAGAGATCGAGTTGGCTGGGGCAATGCCCATTGGAGTTTAGAAGGACGAGGCAGGTATCTCACAGAGGCATAGAAATTTGTGGAAGGAATCGATAAGATTAGGGTAGCACAGTTGGCTTAGTGGTTAGCGCAACGCCTTTACACCGTCAAGTGCCCAGGGACTGGGATTCGAATCCCATGCTCACTGTAAGGCGTTCATATGTTCTCTCCAATGCCTGTGAGGGATTCCTCTGAGGGCTCCAGTTTCCTCCCACCATTTGAAACATTCCGGGGTGTAAGTTAATTGGATGTAATGAGGCTACATGGGCTGCAATGGCCTTTTACTGTGCTATGTCTAAATTTATAGGTGGAAGTGGGGAGCTTTTTTTTATTCTATTGACAGGTGAGAGAAGAACTTGGGAATTTAGCCACAAGATTAAGGAGAGGAGATTTAGGAGGATTATCTTCTCTGTGTGGTGAATCAATGGAATTCTAGGTGTCTACCACTCACTGTGTGTAAAAAGAAACTTGGCCAACACATACCCTTTCAAGTTTCCCCCTCTCATCTTAAACACATGCCCTCTTCTATTTGACAATTTTACCCTGTAAAGAAGCTTCTGACTTGTCTATGTGCTCATAATTTTATAAACTTCCATCAGGTCTCCCTTTGGGTTCTTTCAGGTCTCTCGTCAGATGTTGGATTGAGTCAAAGAATTATAATAGGATGGCAATTTATCATGCTGTTGTATGTGGTGGTGTATAGACAAGTTTAAACATTTTGAAGTCATCACATGTTTGTATTTCTATCCACCCTGACATCATCGGACACTGACATCACATGGCTGGTTCAATGCCCTCTGGGAGTTGGGTGCCGCCATAGTGCTGCTACACAGGCCCCCCCCCCCCACCCCCATGCCAGAACCGGCAGAAAGGTTTGTTTGTCTTTTAGATGGTTGACCTCGTTTGGAGGTCCTGCATAGGCCGTCTGTAAAGGTTGATCAAGTGTTCCCCTTGGAATGAAGACATATTCACAGTTTTTGAGGTCTTCAGGCAGAAAAGAAGAGTGTTCTCTGTATGATGATGGTGGTATCGGGGTCAATTTTCCTACGATCTCCCAACCCATTGAAATGGAGTAGTTTGGCTCCCCTTTACCATATACACGTAATAAAAAGTGCTTTTAAAGCTTCATACTTGCTGGCATGTGATGGATCCCGTAGGAAGTTGCTGACCCTCTTAGTGACGGCCTGGTCCAGGGCACTGACAAGATGGTAATAACAAGTGGTGTCCAACTTGACTTTCCGAAGGTGAAATTGTGCTTCAGCCTGTTGGAACCACAGTTCAGGCTCAGCTGTCCAGAAAGGTGGCAGCTTCATGGCAACGGCTGCAGAGTCCACGTTTGTCCAAAAATATGTTTTTGGATATGTTGGGGTCACCAGTTGTGGCCACAGGAATTGCAATGGACACGACGAAATGACCACGCAAGGCATTTTTAGAGTGAATCAAATGGATTTACCCTTCATCACCCGTGCCACCTTTTAAAAGCCCGAATCACACGCTTGACCCACGCTGACATCATTACGCACTGGTTCGATTACTCCTGGGAGATGTAGTGCCACCATTAGCACTGCTACAATTTTATACATTTTGAAGTCATGTTTGTATTTATGTCAGGACAATCCAACAGTAACTCAAGATACCTTTTGTTTGTCAGAGACTAGCTTTGCTTCACTAGAGTTTCTTGACAAGGTTGAAAAATGATTGTATTGATCGTTTCAGTGTATTTTGCAATGTGCCATGACTTGAGAATGAAACCAAGGTAAATGAAGGATAAATTTTCTGTTGATTGAAGTCTATTGCATCGTATTCGGGCCTCATTTTGTACCAAAAGAGTGGAAATTTAAAACTAAAAGCCAAATATTACTTGCTGCAATGTTTTTAATCTCCCCACTCTCAATATCCGGATTCTCTAATTTCACTGATTATACAAATCTTGTCGATTTGCGACCATAACTTCATCTGACCTTGGAAATTAAGACAGAAATTGCAGCTTGTCCTGGTAATGTTACCCCTACGGAAATAAACTCTGTTATGGTCACTTGGATCTTCCCTTTTCAATTCCCATTCCGCCCCCCCCACTCCCACAAGAGAACGGGCCTTCGCAGAAACTTGAATGGACAAGTTTAAATAAACCACATGAGGCTGCAGATCCTGGAATCTGAAGCTGAGCACAATCTGCTGGAGGAACTCAATGGGTCACGTAGCATCCATGGGAGAAGAGGCGTGGTCAACATTTTGAACCTAAGCCCTTAATCAACACTGGGGAAGTAGAGAACAGAAGCTAGTGTGTCGAGAGGTTAGGCCAGAGAAGTAAACAAAGTCTTCAGTTCTCCACATCCCCAGTCTTATTAATGATTCGACCCAAAATGTTGATCATTCTTTATCTTGCACTGATACTGCTTGGCCTGCTGAGTTCCTCGAGTAGACTGTGTTTAGCTTGCATGAAGCCAGGGTGCGCTCCCCCTTCCTATTGTGCTTAGAAAAGCTGCGTATCTGGGCTGCGCTCCTGGTAACGTGAGCACTTTCACTTGCCAAGGTCTGATCTGGCCTCACTGAAGATGCTATTTGTGCATTCATTTTGTCCCCATCAACTTTCGATTCTTCAATCAGATGGAAGAGGCAAAAATGGGTGGCCTGGGTGGTGTAGCACAATGTTCTTATAGCACCGGCAATCGGGACTGGGGTTCGAATCCCATGCTGTCTGTAAGGAGTTTTTACATTCTCCCGTATCTGTGTGGGTTTCCCCGGGCTTCACGTTACCTCCCAATGTTCGAAATATACTGAGTTTTGTAGGTCAACTGGGTGTAATTTGGCTGCATAGGCTTATGGACCGAGAGAGCCTGTTACTGTGCGGTATGTCTGTGCAATTCCTCAGCAAAAGGAGGTGTAAGGCACTCCTTCCATCCGATAGCCTACAGGTCACCCTTGGGCAAGGTGTAGTACCTATTTAGCGTCCCCATCAGGATCATGTAAAGCCGTGGATTGCAGATGGTGGATGGTTTTTACAAGCAGATTCAACAAATTGGAATTTTTGATTGTAAAACTCATATCACTGGGCAGATGAATCTGCGGATTAATGGCCAGGGTTACCCATCCACTATCGACACTGCAATTGAAGAAGGTGACGGGAAACCACTTCAGTAAATTTGCCTCGTATAATCATGAACTCAATATTGACTACAGTCTCAGCTCAAAGAAAGAGCCTTCACAGAAGGAGAACGGGGGAGGCAATAACAATTTGGAGGGTCTGAGATCGTGACGGTTGGAGAGACACGATGCCCCATGCCGAACGACAAGGAACCTGAATGATGATGTCTAAAAATGTAAAAAAAAACTGAAGTATATGTGGTTTCTTTGAAAGTTTTGGGTCAGGACATCCAATGATGCCCATCTGCAAATGACATTAAATGGGAAATTGCAAACAGATGAGGTACCCTTTAAAAAATGGATGGTAGATATTGCTTTTGAAATCATGAGCGTTTATTGTCAAACACACATGTACTATTATGTAAAAGTACTTAAATTCTGCTGCAGCTCTATAGGGACATAAAATACGCAATAAGTAAAAATTAAATTGGCATAGAAAACAAAAATAATAAACATAAAATGAGAGATGAATATTCACAATTGCAGTTTCTGCAAAAACATGTGGTCTTGAATGGCATCAAGAGCTTCCTCCATTGCGTCAGCTGGTTACAGAGTACTCTGTGTAATGTGCGGCCCACTGTTGTTTGGAGGGGATGGGGTGTGGGTGTTGCCCTCCTTCTTGTAAAATGGATTCAGTGTTGTAGGTCAAGCCAGTCAGTGCACTGGTGAGTGCACAACTCCTTACACTAACAGTGTAACCTGTCCATGCATGAGTCACCTTTGTTCTAAGATACTGATGTTGGGGGGGGGATGGGGGGGTGGTGGGAGCGTCCCTGTGGACGAGGTACCCTCATAGACACAAAGTGACACCAGCTCTTGGCCCTGCGAACTGTTTCCTTTGAGATCGGGATTGAGAATTGAAGTCGGAGTTTGGAGCAGGTCTAAGGTATCTTGCTCACCAAACAATCTTCCCCTTATTCCCTGTTGGACCTCCTCCATAACCCATCTTACCTTGATCGTCAACCAGCATCTCATCTAAAACCATGTCACCCAACAATCCTTCAATCCACCACTCTTTCACACTCACTTCCCCATTCTGCTCTCCCACCAACCCCTTCCCTCCACAGCACTCATTCCTCCTTGCTACCAGCACAAACCTTCTCCCCACCCATCTCCCTCTCTCCCTTGCTGTTCACATCTCTTACTGTGTGCGCCATAATTTGAAGAGACACTGTATATGTAGAATCAGATGATGATAAACTTGAACTTCCAGTCACCTACCTATCCCTGCCACCCACTCTCTCAGTCCCCACCCACCTGCCCTCAGCACCCTTACCCAGCTCCTGTCCCACACCTGGTCAGTGAAGCTCCCAGTATATTGAATCCATTCTGCCGGATGACACCAGTGATACATGTATGACACCATATACCAGGAGATTCACTGGTTGATTCTTTCTGGCTTCGAGTCCAGCAGTTGATTTGGCTGTAAATCCCTGTTCATTGGAGCAGGCCAGACAGAATATTCTTTCTCGCATCATTTTGGTCTCAGTCTGCATTCCAAGATCAATCACTGAAGCAAATCTCCAGAAAGCTTATTCTCTAATGAAATTGCTATTGAGAAACTATGAGCAGTTAATGTGCATCTGTAAAGAGCATCTTGCTTTTCCCATTGAAGGAGCTATTCTGGCAAGTATTAAGAAGCTTTGGGTCTGGAAGCAGCTTCTTGTACGTCATTCCCAAATGTACAGCGATTTTTCCCTATTTGTCTCGGAGTGAGGCAAATGCAGCTACCTCTTATTGACACCGCAGCATAATCCGTCTCACAATTGGGCCAGCATGGTTAGCGTAGCGATCGGGCCGGGGTTTGAATCCCGCATTGTCAGTAACGAGTTTGTGCATTCGCCTCGTGTTTGTGTGGGTTTCCTCCCCTCATTCAAAGATTTACCAGGGGTTGCAGGCCAATTGGGTGGCGCGGGCTCATGGGCCAAAAGGGCCTGTTACCATGCTGTATGTACGTCTAAATTTACAAATTTAACTCGTGTTGCTCCTCTTCCCATTTTGCATGAATTCAGCGGCTGTTTCTGAGGTAATAAACTGGCTGCCGAATGCCAAAGGAGAGAGGGGCAATGAAGGCACATGGGGTAATTGGAAGCAGGGATCTACTGTAGTTTTTCTTGATCAGTGGGCTGCAGGAGCAAACAAGTGGCGATAAAGGAGGACAAAGTTGCCAGAGCCTTTTGGTATTTGCTCCACACCAGAAAATGCTGGCAACACTCAGCAGGATTTACAGATGCATCGTGGAAAGAGAAACTATCACTGTTTCAGGTCAGTGGTTCTTCCTGAGACCTGGGAAACGAGTGTGTTTTCAGCCGAAGCGAGGACCATCAGCGAGCATGGAGACTAATATTCTCCGGGTAGCGATCACTCCCAGTGCCAGCCACTAAAGGAAAAGATGCAGCTTGGAAATGGGAGAGGCAAAACGTGAGACAATATGGGTCAGAAGAGAATGCTGGAAATGCCCAGCAGGTCAGGTCACATATATGGAAAGGGGAAAACTGAGCTAATATTGCATGGATGTCTGAATCATTGGAAATGTTGGTTGTTTGACATTGTTGACTTCATTGCATCCTGGTTTCTCTCTCCTGCCATGCATTCACTTGCACTGGAAAGGGAGTTGTATCTGTAAATAAGTCCGATCTCCATCTCAGTTGATGTAACAACAAATTAGGTCAATTTGTTTTCTCTTCATTTTGTGATATGTTGCTCTAAAGAATGGCCACTGTGATCGCCTTCATCCCAATAGAAACAGCAATCCCAAAACCACATCAACCTCTTCCATTATACGGAACTGAATCTGGAGATGGGCATGGCTGTCTTCTCAACAGTTGGTGTCAGTGTGAAGAAGCCAACATTTTATTTGAAGATTTTGACTCCGCAAGTCAGGGCAGTTTTAAGTGGCAATTGACTTTTGGAGGGCTGAAGACTGCAGGTTGAGAGTTGCTGTCGAAAGAGTCTCCTGAAGATGGGGGAAACGGCAGCCAATTTTCTCCTGGTGTGAAGATTAAAGCTGGTGCTAAGGTGCCAAGCAGCTGTCCAGAGTGAAGTTGAGCTTATTGAAGCTTGGCACAGCCCTGGGGACTTGAGATTGAATTCCACAATTTCAACCAGCTGCGCTTTTCAGTTTGTTTGCGAACTGGCCAATAGGAGAGATAAATACAAGAGGACATAGACTTGGGGTGAAAGGGGAAAGGTTTAGGGGGAACCTTATCACTCATGGTGTGGTGAGAGTGAGGAACAATTTGCCATCTGTTGTGATTAATGTGGACTCACTCTCAAGCTTTAAAAATAAACTGGATAGATACATGGATGGGAGAGGTTTGGAGGGTTATGGGATGGATGCAGGCCAGTGGGACGAGTGGTATGATGTTTTTGACACAGACTAGAAGCGCTGAATGGCCTGTATTCTGTACTGTAGTGTTCAATGATCTGTGGTCATTAACCTTTGATAAAAGGTTGTTTTATTTTTCCCTCCACTTGCTGCTGAATGTGTGGTGAATTTCTGACATTTCGAGTAGTGGTCTGTCTCTCCCACTTTTGTTTTTTTTACATTTCTTACTTTCTGTCCAAATCTCCTTCAGGGAGATTAGCTGCCAATTTACAAACCTTCATTCTACCTGTCAGCACCACTTCCACACATGTCATTTAACATAACATAACATAACAATTACAGCACGGAAACAGGCCATTAGGCCCTTCTAGTCCGCACCGAACCAAACACCCCTTTCTAATCCCACCTCCCTGCACAATGCCCATAACCCTCCATCTTCCTCTCATCCATAGACCTGTCCAACCTTTTCTTAAATAATACAATTGACTCCGCCGCCACTATTTCTCCCGGAAGATCATTCCACACAGCTACCACTCTCTGAGTAAAGAAGTTCCCCCTCATGTTACCTCTAAACCTCTGCCCCTTAATTCTTAACTCATGTCCTCTTGTTTTAAACCTTCCTCCTCTTTACGGAAATAGTCTATCCACATCCATTCTGTCTATCCCTTTCATAATCAGTCTGTGTTGGTCTCCACCCTGTCACAGACATTCTCTTTGCTCCCGAGATGTCTCCATCTTCTCCACAGACGAAGACAGGCATGCTTTCAAACTTCAACTTTTGTCCATCGCGTGAAATTTCTCTGTTCGCAGCTGCTGTCGAGCATTTCCAATGTTTGATGTTTTCATTTTTAGCTGATTGAATGTCGTGGCTGGTGCACCATCCTGGGAATGGCAGTGCTGAGGTTGCCTTGACTTTGCTGAAGCTTTTCGGAAGCCTTGCGACATTTCCTGATTTGGGACCAAGTTACATTATTGGGTTTGGAGCCTTGTCTCGTTGTGTGGTGTGTTGACGCTGGAAGTTGGGTTTTTCATGGTGTCAAAGGAAATGTTTATGCTCCATGTTTCGTAAATGAAAATACTTTGCTTTTATCTCATGGTACTGATTACCTTGATAATGATGTTTTTAGTCACGTTGAAGTGGGTGTATTGAAATTTCCAAGCTTCACAGGCATGGTTATAATTCTAAGAGTTGTAGATTGTACTGTCGGCCTTTGGTCCGTTTCAAGAGTCTCAAACAATAATCCTGTATCCAGGCTGGATACAGCCTGAATCTTCTTCAATTTTACGAACTTTATGGCACAAATTGCCAAGAGATCTGAGCCCATGCTGTAAGATAAGGCTCCAGGCTTCAGATCTGTGGGATTCATTCCTTCAGTGACTTGTCGTGCACTGGAATACCTGAGAATTCATTTGCCTCTCCCTGCGTTGTTGAGATTGAATTGTTGAAATTCGAGAGGCAATCTTAAGATTAATCTGGCGACTCATTGCACCTGTCCCTAAGCACTGCAGAATTTTCTTATTTGAGTGCTCCCTAGGTAGTGTTGTTTGAATTTGTTTTTCTTTGGGGGTGAAAGGGATTTGTTGGATGTCAGTAACTTTATAAAGAATTGCCTCTTCTTTCGAAGATGTCAAAAATAGTCTGAAGTTGGCCTTGAATTTGGAAATTGCTGAATGTGTCAATGAAAAATGATGTAGGTGAGGCAAGCAAACAAAATGAGAAACTGCTGGAAACACTCAGCAGATCAAGCAGTATCTGTGGAAGGAGAGGCAGTTAACATTTCAGGTCCAGAAGACTTCATACATAATATATATTATATAAATATAATATAACTCACGATACAATGTTTGCATACCACCAACTGAAAACTTACTTGAAGGACAAATTGAGAAACAGTCTGAGGTTACCAGAAGGAAGTAATTTTGAATATGTGATTACAGACACAATGATAATTAAAAGATTTATAACAAACATGTACATCAAACTGCAAGAAAAGGAGAATGAGGAAACAAGCTGTAAACCTAAACAAAAATGGGAACAAGATCTAAACATAAAGATAAAGAATGAAACATGGGAAAAGCTATGCTCCGGAACTATGAGAAATACAATAAACACGAGGTTACGCATGATACAATATAATTGGTTACACAGGCTAGACATCACACCCCAAAAGTTAAATAAATGGGACCCAACAGTATCAGACAGATGTTTTTGCTGTAAAAAGGAAACGGGAACAACAGTACATGCAATTTGGGATTGTGAGAAAGTGAAAAAATTTTAGGAAGATCTAAACCAGATATTAAATAAAATCACAAAAAGCAATATGCCAAAAAACCCAGAGATCTTCCTTCTAAGTAATATAAGAAATAAAGAATTTGGACTCGATTTGGATGGAGCACAAAAAAGATTTGTTATGATAGCCTTAGCTGTAGCAAAAAAAATGTATTATGTCAACCTGGAAATTAGAAGACAACCTGAGAATGCAACAATGGTACATAGAAATAAATAAATGTATTCCATTAGAAAAAATAACATATAATTTAAGAAATAACATCACAATATTCGAACAAATATGGGAACACAATAGAGAAATCCTACCACAGACCTCCACCACCTAAAATGACAGAAGGAGAAGACAACGAAATGAACTGACTCAGTATATAAAAGTAAAAGACGAAAATTTCTTCTTTATTTTTATTAAGTGACGATATTG
This sequence comes from Narcine bancroftii, assembly GCF_036971445.1. Taxonomy (NCBI): domain Eukaryota; kingdom Metazoa; phylum Chordata; class Chondrichthyes; order Torpediniformes; family Narcinidae; genus Narcine; species Narcine bancroftii. The sequence goes on along the minus strand of NC_091479.1, from coordinate 61,959,826 downwards.
TTTAATGGGTTTAATGTATCTTATAGATTGAACTTTGAATAAATGGGAAGGGGGGAGAGGGAGGGAGGGAAGGGAGGCGGGAAAAAGGGGAGAAAATGACACTGTATATATTCAAGAGAAAAATGTCTGAATGTATTTTGGTCAGTATAGTGTGAAAAATAAAAAAAAATTAAAAAAAAAACCAAAACAGATATCCTCTGGTAGTTGCTGTTCCTGCACCAGGAAAAAGGTACTGGTGCTACCCTATCTAAGCCCCTCAAACTTGTATATTTCTATGAAGTCGCATCTCGTCCTTCATCGCTCCAAAGAGGCTTCATGTGACATGTTCTGTAATGCAGACAACATCCTGATAAATCTCTTCTGCAGCTTCTCCTGTAGCATCTACATCCCTTCCAGTAGTGAGGTGATCAGAACTGAATGAAATGCTCAAAGTGTTATCCAACCAGATTTTTATTTAGCTGCAAAGTTTCCTCAGGGCTCTTGAGCAACAAATCCCCTGACTAACAAAGGCCAGCACACCTCCCCATCATCTTGCATGGCAACTGTGAGGGATCTATGAACCTGGACCCCAATATTTCTCTATCCCTCCACAGTTTTTAGCATCCTACCAGCACCCACATAATCCGCCTTCAAGTTTGCCCTTCCAAATTGCATCACTCCACACTTACTTGGGATTCATTAACTTGGTGGACCACACAACCTATCTGAGCCCAACTTCTCAAGCACCCCACTCAAAGCATGTTATTTGCATGTAAGATTATTAGCTGCATTGGGGAAGTGGTCTTTCAAACCTTGAGCAAGAGGATTTTCTAGCAGATCAGGGGGACTGGATCATGTTTCAGTGCAGGGCTGATTGGAATGCATAAAGCAAACCAGAGAGAAAGCTCTTTGTCAAAACTTGACAAGAGGCATGAGGTCTTGGGGCAAAATGGTTAGTGTAGTGCCTGTACAGCCCCAATGATTGGAACCAGGGTTCGAATCCCCAAGTCTTGTGCTGTCCGTAAAGAGTTTGTACGTTCTCCCCGTATCTCCATGGGTTTTCCCCGGGGGCCTCCCACCATTGGAAATGTACTGGGGTTGTAGGTTAATTGGGTGTAAATTGGGCAGGTTGGGCTCATGGGCCAAAATGGCCTGTTTACCATGCTGTATGCAAAAACAAATAAAATTTAAAAATCATTCAGGTGTATGGTATCTATTTTGGTCAAGCTCTCTGGCAGACTTACTTGGCTAATTAGCCCAGCATGAAATGCTCTTTCAGTCCTCACATTTGACGGGGAAGGTTGGCTTGTGCATCAGAAATCATTTTTGGGGTTTAACATTTTAGTTTTGACAGGAACTGAAAGGAGCAGGTTGTTCATTGCAATAATGTATTGGCACATCTGACAGATTAATTGGTGTCTTGTTAATATCACATCACCTGCTTTGTCTGACATGATCAAATATTGCTGATTTAGTCAAAAGTCTTGTTTGTGTTTTATTTCTTTTCAAATTATAGCAATCTTTCTCCCAGAAATATTCCCGGATAATAGAATAATGGGATTTTCTTTCAGAGGCAGGTTTGGTTGAGAATGTTTTCACAAAAGTGACAGGAATGCTTAAAAAAAAATTACACGAAGCATATTGTCATGGAAGAGGAGACGGCAGTGAGTATCTGGATCTGTACCACCATTCAGTTAGACAATAATAAACCATCTGTTTGTATTTGCATTTTTCTTTAATGTCAGTCAAAATTATCAATGGACATGCTGGCAAATTTGTTTTTTTTTAAAAAAGAATTTCCGAAGTTACGAAGTTCCCCTGCAGAGGAGAACAAAGAATATGTGAGTGATAGGGGTTCAGAGAAAATCAGGATGGATCTCAGAGATTGGTGCTGCAGGTTTGTGAAAAGCAACTAGTTTGCCTGAAGCAAGTGGAAAGAGAGGGAGGTCAGAGGATTTAAAGAAAGTTTTCAATCAAGCTAATTAGCATCGATTTTGGCACTGAGATGAGTATTATCTTTAATGTTTATTTCTTTCATACTGGGGTAATTTAATGTTTTCTCTTGGAGTTTATTTTACAAAATTGCCTCTTTGGCTGCAACAGGAAATAATTTAGGTGCATACGTAATTGGACTTGCATGTATAATCAATTTATTATCATTATGACCGACTGTAAATTATTAAAACTGTTCTACCCCTGCAACGCTTTGAGCTCCAAACCCCACTTTTTTCCTCAAATTCCCTCCAATCCTACAACATATTATTTTAAATCTTTCCTCTGCTTTCTGTTGACTTTGAGACAGATCCATTGTAATTATCATACACATGCCACCTTTCCCACTGACATCCCAGTTAATTGGCCATGCAGTGTCCCGGGATAGGAGGCCTTGTGCTGTTTCCACTGGGCCACCTTTAACTGGGACACTAGTTGCTTTTCCACTGAATCCACTCATCCCCAGGGATCAGAGTGTTCTACCTTCCACTGGAAACGGGTGACTTTCTGCTGTCCTTTTTCCCACTAGTTTTATCAGCATCTACAAATGTCGGGGATCTGAGTAGGTATAGAACGGTTAATTCCTGGCATGAAATGACGTCATTTTACGCCGGCATTCAGATAGCGTGCATTTTCCACTGGACCCTGTCTCAGAAAATTCCCAGTTAATTCCTGGACAAGGCGTCAGTAGAAAAGGGACTAGAGATAATGGATTACATCAATTATAAATCTTTCTTACTTTACCCATTCTAAACAAAAGGATATTTGACAAGAGTTGTTTATTTCCTCAGAAATAAATTTCAAATGCCATTCCAATATCCTTGTAAATCTCCACTGGAACCACTGAGGGTATTTGTCAGAACTCTAACAGAGCTCTGATTTGATCTCCCTCCTCTTTTCATCGATGCCTGATTCAATCTGTCCATGCATTCTTTATTGACTTGTGCTATTACATCCAGACACCCAAATGTTGGAGGAACTCAGCTGCTCTCGCTGTGACCATAGGAGATAAAGATCTAGAGCTGATGTTTAGAACCTGAGCCCTTCCAGGTATAAGCAAAATACCGGCAGGTGTCTGATTAAAGTCAGGGGAGAGAGAGGGGCAAGATTTGGAGGGGGAGGAGTCCAGACCAACAGACCTGAAGGTGCTGATTGGATATGATAAGAGTGTGATAAGAATTGGATATGGTGAGAATTGTTTTTTCATAATTCATTTTGGTAATATATTACCACCAATGGACCTTGCAAGACCAGCTGAGTTCTTCTGCCTTTTTTTTCCACAATTACAGGATCATCAGACTTCCGAGTTTCACAGACATCTTCTGGTGTCTGACACTTGAACGATTAACTTATCATTCAAAACAACATAAATCATTTCTGAGATATTGAAGAAATTATTTGACTGAATGTCTGAATGAATTCACTCGGCAGACAGAGAGAAATAAAACAGACTTTGAGACAGACACAAATGGATGGATGTGGATTATGTGTAGACAGAAGAGATTTAGTTTAATCAGGCATCATATTCAGCACAATTCATTGGAGACCAAAAGACCTGTTCATGTGCCGGAGCAACACACAAAATGCTGGAGAACTCTCTAGGCCAGGCACGTGATGGAAGGCGACAGACAGTCAACATTCTGGGCCAAAACCCTTCAAGGTTTCATCCCCTTCAAGGTTTCATCCCCAAACATTGTATGTCCAGGCCAGTCTTGTTTAAGGGTTCTGGCCAGAAATGTTGACTGCCTATAGGTTTCCATGGATGCTGCCTGACCTGCTGAGCTCCACCAGTGTTTTGTGTGTTGTTTTAATTTTCCAACATCTGCTGTCTTCCATGATCCTGTGCTGCACCATTTCTACGTTCCCTGTTCCATTATAGAACCATAGAACATTACAGCACAGAAACAGGGCCCTTCTAGTCTGTGCCAAACAATTTTTTTTGCCTAGTCCCACTGACCTGCACCCACTCCATAGCTCTCCATACCACTTCTATCCATGTACCTGTCCAAATCTTCTTAAATGTTAAAATTGAGCCAACATTCACTGCTTCAGCTGGCAGCTCATTCCACACACCCACCATTAAAATTTGCATGATTTTTATTTCACAAACTATAACAGGCATGCAGGGCATGTAAGAGCCAAAATGTGCATACTTGCCTTGTTAGTCTGCGATCTGGGGTCCAAGGGCTGGTTGCATCCATCTTGATTCCTGTGTATATGCGTGTCTTTGGTTTGCACATGCAAGGTGGGTTCACATATTGGAGTTCTGTTGGCACATGCGCGAGAATTAAGGGCATGAATTCAATATCATCAGGGCACATAACTCTTGTGCATGCGCCAACCGAATTCCAATACTCAGACACACCGAAGACTCGCGCATGTGCACAGGAATCAAGATGGCCATGCCCAGCCCTGGGACCCCAGAACGCTGATTAACAAGGACAAGAATGTGGAAATATTCTTCAAGGTTTTTTTAGAATATTTTATTTAGACATTTTTCCATACATGCAATTAATAAATCAGTATATAAATCAATAGGTGTTTAAATTGAAGCCATGAAAGACCCCAACAATGAAGACGCTGTTTACATCCGGTACCGCACGGATGGCAGTCTCTTCAATCTGAGGCGCCTGCAAGCTCACACCAAGACACAAGAGAAACTTGTCCGTGAACTACTCTTTGCAGATGATGCCGCTTTAGTTGCCCATTCAGAGCCAGCTCTTCAGCGCTTGACGTCCTGCTTTGCGGAAACTGCCAAAATGTTTGGCCCGGAAGTCAGCCTGAAGAAAACTGAGGTCCTCCATCAGCCAGCTCCCCACCATGACTACCAGCCCCCCCACATCTCCATCGGGCACACAAAACTCAAAACGGTCAACCAGTTTACCTATCTCGGCTGCACCATTTCATCAGATGCAAGGATCGACAATGAGATAGACAACAGACTCGCCAAGGCAAATAGCGCCTTTGGAAGACTACACAAAAGAGTCTGGAAAAACAACCAACTGAAAAACCTCACAAAGATAAGCGTATACAGAGCCGTTGTCATACCCACACTCCTGTTCGGCTCCGAATCATGGGTCCTCTACCGGCACCACCTACGGTTTCTAGAACGCTTCCACCAGCGTTGTCTCCGCTCCATCCTCAACATCCATTGGAGCGCTTTCATCCCTAACGTCGAAGTACTCGAGATGGCAGAGGTCGACAGCATCGAGTCCACGCTGCTGAAGATCCAGCTGCGCTGGGTGGGTCACGTCTCCAGAATATAGGACCATCGCCTTCCCAAGATCGTGTTATATGGCGAGCTCTCCACTGGCCACCGTGACAGAGGTGCACCAAAGAAAAGGTACAAGGACTGCCTAAAGAAATCTCTTGGTGCCTGCCACATTGACCACCGCCAGTGGGCTGATAACGCCTCAAACCGTGCATCTTGGCGCCTCACAGTTTGGCGGGCAGCAACCTCCTTTGAAGAAGACCGCAGAGCCCACCTCACTGACAAAAGGCAAAAGAGGAAAAACCCAACACCCAACCCCAACCAACCAATTTTCCCTTGCAACCGCTGCAATCGTGTCTGCCTGTCCCGCATCGGACTTGTCAGCCACAAACGAGCCTGCAGCTGACGTGGACTTTTTACCCCCTCCATAAATCTTCGTCCGCGAAGCCAAGCCAAAGAAAAGAAATTGAAGAAATTTTCATTTGCTAAGGTTGACCAATAAATTCAGGAGGTTTAAGTTGTTATCATCAAATCTACAATGAAAAAAGATTGATTAAAAAGTTTGCTTTACTCCACCCACATGGGAAAAATTCCGACTTCCATCCATTCCAAGATGGGACAGATTCCTAGGTCCCTATTACAGTTCAAAGTCACGAGTAGCTGTATCTGTGTTCCCAGATCCCTCTGTTCTACCGCTCTCCTCAGTGCCCTACCATTTACCATGTATATCCTTTCTTGTTTGTCCTTCCAAACTGTGACACCTCACACTTGTCTGCATTAAATTCCATCAGCCATTTTTCAGTCCATTTTTCCAGCTGGGCCAGATCCCTCTGCAAGCTTTGAAAATCTTCTTTGCTGTCCACAACACCTCCAATCTTAGTGTCATCTGCAAACTTGCTGATCAAATTTACCACATTATCATCCAGATCATTGATATAGATGACAAACAACGATCCCTGAGGCACACCACTAGTCACAGGCCTCCAATCTGAGAACCAATCATCCACCACTACTCTCTGGCCTCTCCCGTCCAACCATTGTCAAATCCAGTCCACTACTTCACAATGAATACCTAGTGTCTGAACTTTACTGACTAACCTCCCATGTGGAATCTTGTCAAAGACCTTACTAAGGTCAATGTAGACAATATCCACAGCTTTTCCTTCATCAACTTTCCTCGTAACCTCCTCAAAAAACTCTATAAGGTTGGTTAAACACAATCTACCATGCACAAAGCCATGTTGACTATCCCTAATCAGTCCCTGGCTGTCCAAATAATTGTATATCCAGTCTATTAGAACACCTTCCAATAAGTTACCTACCATTGACATCAGGCTTACTGGCCAGAAATTTCCAGGGTTACTTTTGGAGTCTTTTTTAAACAACTTAAGCTACCCTCTGATCCTCCAGCACCATGACTGTGGCTAAGGACATTTTAACTATTTCTGTCTTCCCTCAATTTCACTTCTTCCAGACCAACTAGTCACTTTGCCCAAGCCTGCAGCACCCATCTCTGATATCCATCCTAATTTTCAATATTTATAGCTACAGATATTGTAAGAAAAAAAGCTGGTGTTTCTATAGTGCACTATTATAATGGTGTCTGGAAGTCAGCCTGAAGAAAACGGAGGTCCTCCATTAGCCAGCTCCCCACCATGACTACCAGCCCCCCCACATCTCCATCGGGCACACAAAACTCAAAACGGTCAACCAGTTTACCTATCTCGGCTGCACCATTTCATCAGATGCAAGGATCGACAACGAGATAGACAACAGACTCGCCAAGGCAAATAGCGCCTTTGGAAGACTACACAAAAGAGTCTGGAAAAACAACCAACTGAAAGACGTCACAAAGATAAGTGTATATAGAGCCGTTGTCATACCCACACTCCTGTTCGGCTCCGAATCATGGGTCCTCTACCGGCATCACCTACGGCTCCTAGAACGCTTCCACCAGCGTTGTCTCCGCTCCATCCTCAACATTCATTGAAGCGACTTCATCCCTAACGTCGAAGTACTCGAGATGGCAGAGGCCGACAGCATCGAGTCTATGCTGCTGAAGATCCAGCTGCGTTGGGTGGGTCACGTCTCCAGAATGGAGGACCATCGCCTTCCCAAGATCGTGTTATATGGCGAGCTCTCCACTGGCCACCATGACAGAGGTGCACCAAAGAAGAGGTACAAAGACTGCCTAAAGAAATCTCTTGGTGCCTGCCACATTGACCACCGCCAATGGGCTGATATCGCCTCAAACCGTGCATCTTGGTGCCTCACAGTTTGGCGGGCAGCAACCTCCTTTGAAGAAGACCGCAGAGCCCACCTCACTGACAAAAGACAAAGGAGGAAAAACCCAACACCCAACCCCAACCAACCAATTTTCCCCTGCAACCACTGCAACCGTGTCTGCCTGTCCCGTATCGGACTTGTCAGCCACAATCGAGCCTGCAGCTGACGTGGACATTTACCCCCTCCATAAATCTTCGTCCGCGAAGCCAAGCCAAAGATTATAATGGTGTCTGGATCAATGACTGATGTGTCTTTGACTGAAAACTGGAGGGTAGGAGAGTAATGAGATAAATCCCATGATCCTGTTGCTCTGTTTTGGGCCAACATGGACATAAATTGGAGACACACAGGACACTGGAGATACTTGAATCGGAAGCTGGAGGATCACAGCAGCTCGATCAGCAAGAGTGGGAGAAAAAGAACTGTCAACGTTTCAGCCTAAAATATTTGATCAACTCTGAGTTCCTCCAGCAGATTGGGTTCAGCTTCAGGTTTTTAAAGTTCCTTTGTTCACGTTCATTTACCTCTTGGATTAAAGACGATTTCCGCGTGGCAAACACACTCCCATTCCAAATAATGTTGTTTGTTATATGTGACTAATGCTCTTTAACAATTCAGGCTCATGCCTCTAGGAGGTACAAGCTGGTTATGTACCACACTAAATTCTACCATTGACCTGCCTTCTACCCATTATCTTCCCCCACTTTTCTGAGCCTGAATTCTGAGGGGTTATTTGTTTGACTGGAGAGCTTTTTTTCTCCTCTTGCTTCCGTTTAGAATAACTTTTAACCTGCTACTCCCTGACCGTTCCATATACTGGCACCTATATAAAATCGATTGCTTTCACAAATAGCGTGCTTTAAGTTCATTGAATGAAATATCTTGCAGCATTAACCTTGACAGATGACCTGAATTCATTGACTGATCCACTGTTACAGGTTGTGTGGCATTGATGTGGGAGTGCCTTTGCCAACTGCAAGCATTTTCCATTGCTTTCCTATTTTCGCAGTCAGGCTTTTGCAGGTAGCATCATTTTTTTAGCTTAGGGTAGTTGAATAGGATGCCTTCAGAAGGAGATCAATTCATTTGCCTCACAGCAAGGTTTGTAATGTGCACCATTGAAAGCACCCTGTCAGGGTACATCATCGCATGGTACAGGAACACAAGAAAATGTAGAGGGTTGTGAATGTGCCTCAGAGGATCACACACATGTCCCCTCCCAAACATCAACTCCACCTTAGAAAAGCTACCCACACATTAAAGGACTCATTGCAGCTCAGAAACTTCACCCCCACACCCTCCTCTCTCTCTACTCCCATCAGGAAAGAGACTCACAAATGTGAGATTACACAACACCAGAATCAACAACACTTTCTTTCCCACTGTTACCAGATTATTGAATGATCCCCAACATAGTTCCATGATGTGGCCTTGACTCCATTACCAACTGATCTCTCTCTGCAACTCTGCACTTTGAACTTTTGCACTGTGTTGTAGATGTGATGGTCACTGGACTGCTCGCAAATGAACCTCTGTTACTGCAACTTGGTACATATGACAATGAAGCTGATCTTGCAAGTCCTGCCACTTTGGTGGTGGAGCACATCATATATTTGAATCCACTGAAGTAAATTCAGCCAGACCAAGCTCAGCTCACTGGCATCTGTTGTCCGGGAAATTTCCTAGCGAAACTGCAGGATGTTGGCTCTTTACCGTCCAAATGCGAGGAGGATTGTGCATTTTGTGAAATGCTCAGGGCTTTTGAATTTGTATGCTGTCATGTGCAAGTTCTGGTCTTCCTGACAGTTTCACGTGGACCTGCAAGCGATAATCCTTGTTATCAGATGAACCACAAGATATAATCAACAGACTTGACATCCAGTATTAAACGCCCGATGTGTTAAATTCCACCAGTAAATGGTGACATGGTAAGCATTACAGAAGTGAAGTGTGAGGAGTCAATGGTTTGAAAGAATGCCAATGTATTTCTCCTGGGTTTCCTTGATTTTGTATTTCACTGGTCAGATCTGCTTCTCTCCTCTCTCTTTCTGAAAATTGATTTTTGTTTCAAGCTCTTTCCTGCCCTGATTCTGCGTTCTTTCTTGCTTTCCAAATTGTATCGCACACACCATCAGGCCCTTCAGCCAGTGAGTTTATACTGGCCATTATCCACCCATTGACAGTAACTTTAAAAAAATTCTTTCCACATTACCACCGGTTCCCCCAGATTTTGCTGGACGGCTACAGGGAAGGGGCCATCTCAAGAGTTCTGATTAACCTGCGGTTCATTGGCATGGGAGAGGAAACCTGTGCACCAGTCACAGAGAATGTGCAGATTGTACTTGGCACCCAAGTCTGCATTGAACCGGCTTCCAGGAGCTGTTTGAAAGCAACGCTATTCTTGTTTCTCCGCATCTTTTCATTTCCTTTTGGTCAAGTTTGCTGCTTGTTGCTTATTGTGTGATTGGAGGAGAGAGCGGACTTTTGTTGAAGGCATGCTTGTTGATCTCTGGTCAAGTCAAGTCACCTTTAGTTATATTTCATCCCATGCTCACACGGTAAAGATGAGATAGCATTTCTCTGGGACCATGAAGCCTATTTACATAAATATGAGTTCGAATAGAAGTTAAACCTTAAAATATTAAGGTGTATACAGTAACAGTGCACAGTACCTTAACCATAAATGTTCTGGGAATTCAGAAGTCTGGGGGATAAAGCTCTTGCCCAATCTGGATGTAAGGCCCCAAGTGATACGGTACCTCCTACCAGATGGTAGAAGGGAGAAGAGTTTACATGAGGGGTGTGTGGAGTCCTTCACAATGTTTATTGCCTTTCGCCTGCATCAAGTGCTGTCGATGTCCTTCATGGTAAGAAGAGAGCCCCCAGTGATCTTTTCCGCTGACTTCACCATCCTCTGCAGGGTCTTGCAGTCGAAGGAGGTTCAGCTTCCAAACCAGGCAGTGGAGCAGTTGCACAGGATGCCCTCGATACATCCTCTGTAGAATGTAGTGAGGATGGAGGGTGGGAGATAGACTTACCTCAGAGAGCGAGAGGTGATGAACCAGGAGGGTGGTTCCCTTTGCGACTGAGGTGAAAACAAGCAGTGGTTTTGCTTGGGAAGTTGCCTGGCCCAGCCAACAAATTACATAAGGCAAAACAGCACAAAAAGACCAGAATTATCAGAATCAGGGCATATAACTGTATCAGCTGTTGGTTGGTTGTATGTGCCATTAAACCTGTGAACTCAAAAATATTTTCCCACAACATTGTTTTCAAAGTGGATTCACAATGTCACAGTGAGGGATATAGTCCATGGTGGGCGGGTGGAGGGGGGGGGGGATCCTCGCTGAACAGCAAGTTAAAATGCAATTGATAAATTAAGGTAAACACAATGCATTTAATCATTTAACTGGACTTTTCCTGCTGTACATGTCACAGCAAGCAGGATTAGCTTGGCTGATAATGTGATCAGAAGTGCAGAGAAAATCACTGACAATTGAACAGTAATCTCTGATCTGACATCCTGTAAAATGCCCAGGTCCTCAGGTGTGGCAATGAGTGACCCTTGGAACGAGCACCGGTGCTTATAATCCAGGGGTTCAAGTACCGAACAAGCGCTCATCCAAACGATTCCCTGAGAATTTTCATCACCAATTGGTACACGGTAAAAGCAAGGATTTAGGTCACTTAGCCCATTAAATCCTTCCCTCTGGCACAACAGTGCTCCAAAGCATCTTCTAGCTGCACTTTGAATAACTTTGTCTTTCTGTTTTGGTTAATTTTCTCAGAAATTGTGGTAGACACTGAGTAAAATGCCTCTTGCTATCTCTTCCTGTCCTATTTCTGTCTCCTGGCTTGACTCTCCTCATTCAGTTTAAGTTCACTCTCATGGTGTTGCGTCATGAGGCACTTCAGTTTTTGATGTGAATCCCATTGCCCTTGGGATTGCACTGACTGCTCATTTCAACACCGTTTATGACACTAAATTGATGGTTATTTTCTTTGTTTTATTATCAAAACAGGAACACTGTTCTATTGATGGTTTGTCCAGAATCTTTTCAGACTTGGCATTGAAATCTGCTGCTTGGGTAACAATTCATTCTGTAGTACTGTAGTAGTCATAGATAGACATCCACACGGTTGCCAGGAAGAGGGACAATGCCGAGAGATGTGCCAGGTTTCTGATCCCAGCCATCTGTTATCATGAGCGGACTCTGAATGTCTCTGTCCTTCCTGCTTTTGATGCCACTCCCTGTTTGAGGACCACAAACCTTGGCTTTTGCTTGGCTTAAGATGTACCTTGAGAGGTCTCCATGGCAAACTCACACTTTTTTTCAGGAACTGATGCTAAGTCACTGCCAAAGACTGGGCGACAGATTCCTCAGCATTGCCTTTAGCTGGTAAAGGCACCATTGTCAGTTAATGCACGTAACACACATGAACTCTCCAAGATAAATGCAAGTGTTACACGTTAGCAAATTCCAGCATCGTGGAAAAACCCTGGCTAAATCACATCTGGAGTGTTGTGAACAATTCTAGGCTCCTACAAACTCAGAGGGGCATTAAGTACATATTTTGGAGAAGGATTAAGTCACTGTCACCTTGATTCTGACTGCAATCTCCACCCCAAATTTCTGCCCATCCCTGGTAACTTTTCACCCCCACGGTTATCGAAAATCTCTGTCTCAAAATAATCATAGATTCCATTTCCCCAGCCCTTCCAGAAAGAGATTTCCAAGGACTCGTAACCCTCTGAGAGAAGCAAATTTCAACTAATTTCAATTGGAAAGAGCAATGCCTTGTTTTTAAACAGTGACATCTTGCCTCTGCCACAAGATGAAACGTCCCCTTCACCTTCATCCTGTTGAGAACCCTCAGGCACTTGAAGCAAGTCCCCTATCACTCTTCTAATCTTCAGTAGGCACAAGCCTCAAAGGATGGCATATCCAGCTGTGTAGATTTCCTTCAGTGCTAGGTGGTTGTTTTGTCTTTACAATTATTTTTTTTCTCTGAACCTCTTGACTCGCTATTTTTGTTTCCCAGAGTGTGATCGCCCAATCATACATTTTTGGTGTCTGTTGTTTCTTGGAGTGTTAAGGATTAATATTCATGCTGCATTTGGGAAATGATAGATTTTAAAAGCAAAACAATTGTTTTGAAAAGTTGGGAGGTGAGAACCCGCTAACATTTAAGACCTCATTTCTTTGCCAGTACTTTGTTCAACCTTCAGTGATGTTTAACTCTGATGGTTGGATCAATAAGATGGATAAATTGGGTGAACCTGGTGAATGAGCCCCTCAAAACAGATGGGTCCAAAAATCTTGATTCAGAAAGACAATTTGTATTTTTGCAAAATCTCTGCTTAACTTATCTTCACACCGAATGGGTCTGCTGAAGGGTCATTGACTTTAAATGGTTCTCTCTAGACTTGCCCACTATATTTGGGACTCTCTGTTCTTTATTTCCAATTGTGCGTCTCCCCAGTATTTTTCTCTTACGACCTTTCTGATGTATCAGGGAAGGATCAGTGTATACAATGCAGTAACAGTAAGTTGACGGTGCAAGTAATCCACAGATCATAGTCAATGGAATTGATGCCGTCTGTAATCTGTGGAGGCTTGAATGGTGCATAAAATAACACAGTTGTTAACAGATTTCATAAAACTTAAAGTTCCCAGAAGTTGTAAAGTTGTACTTTGTATGAGACTAAGCATAGATTTGTATCTCACTGAGCTCTTTTCTGTTTACCGTCATATCCAATGTCTCGTGTTTGAGTAAAATATGTTGGGTACCACAGAATCTTGTCACACTGCCTTCCACTGCCCTCTACTGCCTTCCACTGCCCTCCACTGCCTTCCACTGCCCTCCACTGCCCTCCACTGCCTTACACTGCCTTCCACTGCCCTCCACTGCCTTCCACTGCCTTCCACTGCCCTCCACTGCCTTCCACTGCCCTCCACTGCCTTCCACTGTATAATATGGTCTGTCAACCTTCAATGATCTGGGATTCTGTTGACACCTTCAGTTCATTGAAAAAACACACAATTGCTGGAGAAACTCAGCAGGTCAAACAGAGCTTTTATGTAGCAAAGTTGAAGATACATCACCAACGTTTCGGGCTGGAGCCCTTCATCAGCATGAGAGATGGCTGAACAAAACAGAGAAGGAGGGGTGGAGGATGGGAGGAGTCTAGGCTATGGAGAGAAAGGAAGTAGGAACTGGAATTACTAAGTAAAATGTGGGGGGGAGGGGAAAGGCAAACTGATTAGTGGAATGCATTGAACTCAACGTTCATGCCCTGAGTTTGAAGGTCACAGACAGGTGTTAATTCACCTGTACCTCCAAAGAACTTATTTACTGCATCCAGTGCATCCTCTGTGGCCTTCTCTACATTGGAGAGACCGGTCACGGATTAGGTGGTGTTCCTGCAATCTGCGGGTGGTCAGGGTGGGGTAGTATGAAAGGCCATGGAAAGACATGTGAGCTGAGAGTGTGACTCAGAATTGAAATAGTTGGTTACAGGGAGGTCACTTTTGTTGCGTATGGAGAGGAGGTGCTGGGCGAAGCGATATTCTCATCCGTGACCGGTCTCTCCAATGTAGAGAAGGCCACAGAGCGTGCACTGGATGCAGTAAATAAGTTCTTTGGAGGTACAGGTGAATTAACACCTGTCTGTGATCTCGGACCGTGGTGAGGGAGGAGGTGTTGGTGAAGGTATTACACCTCCTATGACCTCAGTGGAAGGTGCTGAGGACACGGAGAGAAGGCTGAGAGGGGAAGAGAAGGAAAAATATGTCTTGTGGTGGGGTCCTGTAGTAATTACTGGAAATTCCAGTGGATAATGTGTTAGATGTGGAGGCTGGTGGGGTGGTAGGAGAGGACAAGGGGGAATTCTGTGTTTATTGTTTCTAGGGGCAGGGACACTAGGGGAATGGAGGAGATATGGGTGAGGGCCGAGTTAATAGTGGTGGCGGGGAAACCACATTTGTGGAAGAAGGCAAATATTTCAGAGGCTCATCTTGGGAGCAGATGCAGTAGAGACGGACAAATTGAGAAGGGGATGGAGTCCTTGCAGGAGACAGGGTGTGAGGACATGTAGTCCAGGTAGTTGTGGGAGTTAGAGGGTTTGTAATAAATGTCAGTGGACAGTACATCTCCTGAGATGGAGACAGAGAGACCCAGAAAAGGGAGAGTGTTATTGGAGATGGACCAGGTGAGTTTGAGGTCTGGGTGGAAATTGACCACAAAATTGATGAGCTCATCACGGGTGCATGAGGCCGCCCCGATGTAGTTGTCAATGTACCTGAGGAAGAGTTGAGGGGGTCTTTCCTGTGAAAGCTTGTAGCATGTTTTGGTCCACAAAACCCTCAAACAGGCAGGCATAGCTGGGACCCATGCGGGTACCCATGGCTACTCCTTAAATCTGAAGGTAGTGGGATGAATTGAAGGAAAAATTGTTAAGGGTGAAGACAAATTCTGCCAGGCGGAGAAGGATGATGGTGGAAGGCGGCTGCTCAGGTCTGAAATCCAGGAAAAAGTTAAGTGCTTTGAGGCCTTCTGTGTGGAGAATGGAGATGTAAAGTGATTGGCCATCCATCGTGAAGATAAGATACTCCAGTTTGAGGAATCTGAATTCTTCGAGGAGGTGGAGGATGTGTGAGGTTTCGCGAATGTAGGTGGGGAGGGATTGAACTAGGGGAGAAAAGATGGAGCTCTCTGGGGCAAGAGCAAGCAGAGACAATGGGTCTGCCTGGATGGTTAGGTTTATGTATCTTGGGTAGAAGGTAGAAATGGGCGATATGAGGATGGTGGCTGTTGGGGGGAGGTGCCCAGAGTCGATAAGGTAAGAGATGTTGTTGGAGACGGTGGTTTGATGGGTGATGGTGGGATCCTGTGGGAGGGGTTGATAGGAGGAGGTATCTAGTGCTGTTGACTGGCCTCAGGAAGGTCGAGGTCAGTGCACCAGACTACAACAGCACCACCCTTACCTGTAGGTTTGATAGGGTTGTTACGGAGAGAGTGGAGGGCGGAGTGTTCTGAGGAGGTGAGGTTGGAGTAGGAGAGGGGGTTAGTGAAGTTGAGATGGTTGATGTCCCGGCGGCAGTTGGAGATAAAAAAAAAGGTCCAGAGCAGGAAGCTGGCCAGGAGGAGGTGTCCAGGAGGAGGAGCAGGTCTTGAAATGGGAGAAAGGTTCTTGGGGGTGAGGGGATGTTAGAGAGTTCCGGAGACAGAGGCGACGGAAGAAAGTTCAGCATCATAGTGGGCACGGAACTCGTTGAGATGTGGATGGAGGGAGATGAAGGTGAGGCCTCTGCTGAGGCTAGAACACTCCACCTCTGAGAGGGGAAGGTCAGAGGGGATGGTAAAAAAAAACCAGGCAAGGGTCAGAGTGGGTGTTGGAGAGATCCGAGGCTGGAGCAGGGAGGTGGGGGAGAAATGTTGGGGGGATTGGCAGGGGGAGAATAGTTGGGAAGGTTGATCTGGGAGGTTGTGGGTCTAACGTTGGAAATCCACTATAGACATTGATCTGCTTTTGCATTCCCTTAAGAGTTAAGGTAGATGTGAAGTGAAGCTGAGTGAAGACCCAGGACATTTCCATTGCAAGTGTACTGCGCTAGTTCACATGACAGGTGCATAGCATGTGTCTGTCTTTATTCAGGCGTGTGCATGTTGTTGCTTATACCTGATAAATGGACCATACTTGAAACATTGGTTACTCTGCCTCCGATGCATGTTGCGTGATCTACTGAGTTTCTGCAGTATGTTTGTGTATTGTACTTGACACCAGCATCTGCCAACTTACTTGTTTCATTCAACTTTGTCAGATGAGTCATGTTTGGTTTTGAAACAGATCCATTTTTTAGGAATGAGGTTGAGTCTTTTATGTCATAGAGCCATCGAGAGGAGGGAACACAGAAATAGACCCTTCAATCTACTGAGAGTATTTTTATGCTCATCATACCCTTTTTATTGCCCCCATGTTCCAACCAACCCCCACCACACACTCGCAGTTTTTACCACTCCATTGACACTTGAAAATTATCCTCTCAACTTTCATGTCTTCAGGATGTGGGAGGGAAAGGGGGGTGTAGCAGTTAGTGCAACACTGTAACTGCGCCATTGATTGGGACCAGGGTTCGAATCCAGTGCTGTTTTGTAAGGAGTTTGTACATTCCCCCCCCCCCCCGTGTGTGAATGGATTTTCCCCAGGGGTTCTGGTTTCCTCCTACTGCTCGAAAAATACCAGGGGTTGTCGGTTAATTGGGTGTAAATTGGGTGGCAGGGGCTCATGGTCTGAAATGGCCTGTTACCGTGCTGTATGTCCAAATTTAAGAACAGGAACATCTGGGGCATAACCACATGGTTGCAGGAAGAATGGGCATTCATATCAGTGAGAACTGGTGTGCAAATGTCTCTGTTGTCAAGACCTTTTGCTCAGCAGAGATAGAGTTCCTGCTGGTGAAATGCCTGCCCAAGGAATTCTCGGCCATGCTGATTGCTGCAGTTTATGTTCGGCCTTCGGCTGATGAGGGAAAAGCCCTACCGCAATTTCAACAGCATGTCAACTTCTCTACTAGAGGAGAGAACACCCTGCACTCCAAGGTCCCTGGTCCATATAAGACTGCCCCTTGCCACCACCTTGGATACTCAGATTACATCTTCCTCCTGTTAATCTTGGCATATAGACTGCTGGCAATATGAAGTAAACCAGCTCACAGGGAGATCAGGCTGTGGAGTGGAGGGGTGTTGTGGGGAGCCACAGCAGTGCAGCAAGACTGCTCTGTGACCACGGGCTGGAGCTGATTCAAGGAGGTGGCCGCCAACAATGAGCTCAGTGACTGGCTGCATCAGCAAGTGCATTGAGGATGTCACCAAGATCAAATGCTTCTCAACCAGGGCTACTAGAAACCATGGTTGGATGCAGAGGTCCGGGTACCTCTTGGAGTTCAT
The DNA here is from genome assembly GCF_036971445.1 of Narcine bancroftii. Classification (NCBI taxonomy): domain Eukaryota; kingdom Metazoa; phylum Chordata; class Chondrichthyes; order Torpediniformes; family Narcinidae; genus Narcine; species Narcine bancroftii. The sequence goes on along the minus strand of NC_091479.1, from coordinate 61,942,407 downwards.
GATGTTGCCTTCAAGACAGGAGATAAGATGGCACTAAGATCAGCTGGTGCTGAACTTTCCTGTGCAATCCCAAAGGCAAAATGTGGGTACGCACAGAAAATCCATAGATGCTGTGCGACACCAGCAACGCGAGGCGCATGTGGCAAAGGATCAAGACTCTAATGGATCATAGTCAACCTTGCACGATGCTTCCTTTCAGGACAGACTGAATGTCTCCTCTGCATGGTTCGATGAGAAGAACGGGCTGACACTGAAGTAACCTTTATGTGCTCCTGATGAACAGGTCCCCTGCATAGACATAGCTGAGGTGAGGAAAACTCTATCCAAGGTGAACCCAATCAAGCCAGTGGGACCAGACAACATAATTGGTTGTGTGCTAAAGGATTGCATAGACAAACTGATAGAGGACCTTATGGATACCTTCAACATGTCACTGCAGCTGTCCATCATCCCCGTGGATTTCAAGATGTCCACCATCATACCATTATGCAAGAGGGTGTCAATAACAGGCCTTAAAGACTACCACCCCAAGGCACTGTCACCCACCGTTAAGAAATACTTCAAGCGTCTGGTGATTGGACGCATCAAGGCACACCTCCCAGAGACACTGGACCTATTTCAATTTGCCTACAATTGGAACCAGTCCACTAACGATGCTATGGCCTTGTCTCTCCACTCCATCCTGACCCACCTGGAGAACTACACCTCATACGCCAGGCTGCAGTTCATTGACTTCAGCTTGGTGTTTAATATTCTCCTGAATATTCTCCTGTTTAATATTCTGAACCAATCAAAAATAAAACTTCGGAACTGGAAATAAAATTCATGAAATACTCAATACATCAGACAGCATCTCTGGAGAGAGAACAACCGGGTCAATCGTACCGGGAGAAGTTCCTCTACTGCGTGTCCAACCCCGAGGACTGTGGCACTCCATCAGGGGGATTTTCAGGTCTGTGTCATGTGTTACATGGAAACAAGTTTCTGGATCTTCATCTGAAGCTTGATGATCCCCATTTCCACCCCCCCCGTCAGAAAAATGTGATCAACTTGGAGACAGTCCTTCCCTTTATGCCCAAATCTCGGGTACCTATAGTGGATACTCCACAACCTGCTGAGTTCCTCCACCCCCTTGAGCAGATCAATCCCGAAGGTGGGCTCAGGCCCCAAACGTCAACTGCCTTCCCCCCCACCCCACCCCACCCCACCCCACCCCCAATTCCAATGGGCGCTGGGTTTCTCGAGCAGTTTGGCGCATCTGTTCGCCTCCTGTGTGCGTGCCCCCTTGCCCGCTTCTCACGGGCGACCCCCTGAATTTGCCACCCACATTTATTACGAGGGAAACTGGCCATTCGGAGGCGGGCAGCTCCTTTAAGGAATTACCCCCTTCTTGATACCTTGACGGCAAAAAAAAATAAACCCGGCCTCTTGCAACCTCGCTTGGCGTTTGGAATTCATTCTGCGCTCGTTCTTTTTTTTGTGTGTGTTTGTTTGTTTGGAAACTGGAGGTGTCGACTGCAGTGCGAATAAAATTGCTCCGCGCCGTGGAGCGGGGGAGGCCGGTAGGTTTCCACTCGCTATTCCGTTCGGCACGTTTCTATTCCAAAAAGCTTGCGGCTTCTGCTGGGACCCCGTTTCCACGCTGCGGTTTCGGGGTCGGTTCCCATAATGCGGGGTCGGTTCCCAGAATGCGAGGTCGGATCACGCTCTCAATCCCTGACCGCTCGCTGCTCCCGGTTCGAAGCCACCGTTTCCAGTCAATTTGAGTGCGTCCGAAGCCAAAGAATATATGTGTGTGATTTTCGAGCGCTGGGCGGAATGTGCATCTCACCCCGATTGCGGGTGGTGGCAGCGGGCAGCTGACGGCTGGCTTTCCATTGCTGGCACTTTTCAATGTATCTGCTGGTTTATACTTGCATTTGGTGCAGGCGAGGCAAACGGCGAGAATAACTGCAGTTGCAGTTGCCAATTGAACCCTCCCCCCCCCCCCCCCCCCACCCATTCAACAGCTCTGTGCATTCCCCCCCCCCCCTCATCTGAAGTGGGAGCAAGTACGGAGGGATTCTTGCGGAGAAAAGTTGGAACGAAAAGGCGACGAGGTGGAAAATACCCATCTTTACTATGGACTGTGTAGTTGAGATGGAAACAGCTATTCTCGGCCATGTCTAACTAATCTCGTTACAGCTGCGCTTGTAGCACTTGTTCTCCTGGTAGGATTTAAATATTAATGATTTATTGAACCAAAAAAAATCCATCTTAAATTCCATAATGCCTTTTGGAGGAGATTTTGAGATGTACATTCAAGGCGTTTTCTGAACTGGGATCATGCAATTCTTAAAAGTTCTTTCTGCGCCTTGTTAAAAAGCGTCATCTTGTGTTCCCTTACATTCTCTGCAACCCAGAAGAGCACATTGAGTGCCAAGCAGTGAATTCCAATCACACAAGCAATGTGCCCTTGGAGCCTTTGTGGCGGGCTTGTCAGACCTTGGGCATGTTCCTGGAGCGGACGTGCACTTCTTTTGTGGATTCCTTTGGTCTGGTTGCCCAGTTCTCTCTGCGCAGTTGCTTGCAGCCAAGGAGGGGCATGGATTAGTGTTTTCCCGGTTTGGGTGGACTGGACTTGTATAGAAGTGTTGGCACAGTTGGTGCCCCAACGTGTGTTCGGGTCTCAGATGGAAGGGCCAATGGACATTCTGTTTGCATGCTTTGTTGCTCTTGTAAATGTATATTGTCCTCTGACAGATGCCTTTTCTCTGGGAAACTTGCATTCTAAAGGTGGAGGCAGTGGTGAATTAACTACCACCTGGGCCCCTAGGATGATCTTTAGTAAGACCACCCCTGACCCTTTGTGGAAATGAATAAAATGAAATTGTTCCAGATATTAGCCTTTGGGCGTTATGCCCTCACGTACTAGAGTTATCCGGCGGGTATGTGCTGGGGATTCATCGGTTGGAGGAGGGGAGGAAAAACTTCATTAAAAATCAAACAAAACTTTACCTCACTGAAGCCATCTTTGCAAAAGAAGCGCAGTTCCCCTTCCCCCTCGGATGGGGTGGGGGGGGGGGGGCAGCGCGCAGGTGTGTGAGAGTTTGATTCACAGTTTTCATTGCCGAATCTGACGGGGAGAGCAGGACATGTGGTGGAGATGGGCCTGGAGGCAGGTCTGAGAGAGTGACAGGTTTCTGAAGTCCAGCATTGGTGGAAGATGGGAGCGGGGATGAGTGGGCGGGCGCGTGATGATGTAATTACAGGAGATCACGTGGTTTAGTTGCAGTTCGTGTATTTTTTAAGGTGTGCAAGATATAATGGTTTCTGCACTGCTTTGCCTTGTGGGTAAAAATGCTGGCATCTCTCTCTTGCTGTGACCCACGTTAAGAATTCTGGTTTAGTTTATATTGCCTCCTTCTTGCCTCCCTCTCACTCTGTCTTTTTGCTACCTTCACCATGATAACTTCCAGCTCTGCGTGTTTTCCCCCTTATTAATGGTTATTTTTTTCCCCCGCCAGCCTGAACCATCCCCTACCCCAACACCTACTTCTGGAAAATCCACTGTTAAATTCCCCATGAGTTAAAATTGCCCCGCTTGTTTTTTCCTTTTTTTTTAAATACAGAGGTGCCAGAGCGACACTCCAGTGAACTCCGGCAGCACTACTCCTCTGCTTAGAAGGGAAAATCTTTTTCAAAAAATAACCCTCCCATGAGTGATGCTGCCTGAGCCGAGCTCTGCTGCAGGAGGCAGACCCCAGACTCACGTGTGCGTGCAACTGCAAGCATTGATTGACAGGAGGCATTGGGACCGGTGGAGCCCCAATTGGACTTCCGCAAGCCTTGATTGACGGGTGAACCCACAAGCCCATATTGACAAGCGGTTACAATGATGCATCAGTGGATGTGAGCCCCCCCACCCCCCACCCTCTGGACTCCTCAGCTTCAGCCTACTCAGCCTAGTGGTTAATCTGCCACTGGCTGTAGGATATGGACCGAACAGCAAGCAAGTTGAGGTGGAAGTAATACAGGACTGGAAAACTCAGAATGAGTCCAATTAAACAATATCTCATCATAGTAAAAACAGAAAATGCTACAAACTCACTGGCAATTGGGCAGCATCTGTGGAAGGAAAAATATTTTGGGTCTTCTGATGAACTATTAACTAATTCTCTTTTCAAAGCAGTTGAATGGTTTGAATATTTTTTTACTATATATTCCTATGGAAAGAGGGACAGGGTTAATGTTTCAGGTTAAAGACCTTATTTTTGCATTTGTGTTGCAAAGCAATCGTTTTTTTCAAGTTGACTGGTGAAAGACACTCGTTGTAATGGCAGTTGACTGGCAGGTGAAGAGGTGATGTATTTGTGGGATCAACCTCTTGAGGACAGGTAGTATTATCTGATGCTTAATGACTTAACTGACAGTCAAGATCAATCCCTTCGTGGGTGTGCAGGCATTGGACCTTTTGATCAAAATCCACGTAGTAATAACAGAAAGAGTTTTAAAAAAAAATGCATGATACCTGTCTGCAAATAGGATGAGAAAAAATTTAAAAACTACTTTGAGTTGAAGTTGCTTTGCGTTTCAAATTGCTTCGAGGAGGGCAGATTGAAAGAGTTGGGTTTGTATTGGGAAGTGCTTTATTAGTCTTGGAAGTGAATTGTGGCTTCTTGTTGACCTTGTGATGAGCTCCCAGATTCCAGTGGCTGACCATCTGACAAGAAGGAGCTGCACCTTGTGGTGCTTGTTTCATTGTTCGAAGTGAATATGACTGGCATTTGCCAGGGTAGGTGGAGAATCAGCACCTTAATTGTCTGCAGACATAATGATTCTTTAGAGGATACCTCTGTCTGGACCTTTTCCCCTGCTGTTGGATGAGTTGGGATCAATAGTGTGTACTAGATTTGATGCATTGCTCGTCTGATATCCACTACTGAGGATGCTGAAAGGTTTTGAGTGGAGTACAAAGAAAACAGAAGCCACTCTCTGTCCTGATATGAACTCTGGTCATCAACCAGCAATTCCATGCATCGTCCTGACCAAGACTAAATTCGAACCCAGTGGTCTGACTTATTGGTTTTAGTAGGGAAAGGTAACCAGCCTCCCCGCAATCAAGGAGACAGAATGATCCAACCCCCTTCAGGCATGAAAGGTTCAAAATTCACAGGGTACCAATTAAGAAGTATAACCAGCAGCATATAAAATGGGAAACTTGCTCATGAGTTCACGACTTCAGTATCTCATGCCAGGATGACCTGAGGGCCCGTCGTTCCATTCTTCACCTGCTCTCCTCTTCCTGGTTCACATCCACCAACGTCCTTTCCAACTCCCCTCACTTTGGCATCAAAGAAGTCGTAGTGACAACTGGCTTGGACCCGAGCTGTGCTTTCCACTTTGTGAGATAGACCTTGTTTCAATCCCACACCTGTCCCCTTCCCTCACCATTTTGTTGCAGGGTCATTTACATAAGAAAGTCTGCAGATTCTGGGGTCATGTGCAGTGCATAAACATGCTGGAGATACTCAGCAGGTTACGCAGCATCTAGCAGAAGTAAAAGGCAACTAACGCTTCAGGCCCATCGTCAGGTATAAGTGAAAACAGGTAGGGAACACTACTCTTCTGCTAACTTTATCCTCAGCATGGGGACTTACCAACTTGACTTGCCCAGTCCAGGATTCCGTCAAAATCATACTAATTCTACAGTGCCAACAAGAATAACTGCATCTGACCAAGTCCCTGGCACCCATTCCCCACCTGTGATTCAATTTTCATCTGTTGCCATTTGAGTCCATGGATTCAACATCCAGATGAACAAAGGATCATCCCACCACTGGGAGTCTTCTTAATGAAATCCAGAGAACCAGAACCCGCTCTCCCTTTACACAAATGTGCTGGGGAAACTCAGCAGGTTGCACAGATAACCAACATTTCAGCCCTGTGTGGATGCTGTGTGACCTGCTGACTTTCTTCAGAACATTTGTTGATTGTTCCAGTACATTGATAACTGTATTGGTCCTGCACAGAACTCCAGAGTCTAAAAGAGTGGTGATGAGAGGTGGTGCAGGTGACAGAAATACGGCAGCTGTGATTTTTGTGTTTTGCTTCACAGGTATTGCAGCTCTGAATTCTTTATTTATCCCTCTGGGTTTTCATTCATCTTTTATGTACACCACCTCCAGACGGATCAGCTGTAATCAGTCGATCGCAGACATTCCCTGTTTAGGTGTCGCACAGCATGGAAAAAGTCCCTTTGCCTAATTTTCCTCACACCAACCAGAATATCCCACCCTTTTCCCACTAAACCTATCTAAGCATTTCCTCAATAGTACCAAACTCAACCACCCCCTTTGACAGCCGATTCCATACATCCACCTCCCTCAGTGTGGGGGAGAAAAGGTTACCTCTCCGGTTCCTGTTAAATCTCTCGGGCCCCCCCCCCCCCACCTTAAACTGACATCTCTCTATCCATTTTATGCTTCTTAAAGTTGATTTAATATCAAACTTAGTTCTGACAAAAGGACATTAGAGTTGTAATGACATGAGAGTTGTTCTCTCTCCAGAGATGCTGTCTGATGTATTGAGTATTTCATGAATTTTATTTCCAGTTCCAAAATTTTATTTTTGATTGGTTCATTATTTTCACAATGACACACACTTGCTCATGGCCTTGGGAAATGTTTCCCATAATAACGTTAATATCCACTCTTGCTCATAGCCTTGGGAAATGCTTCCCATAATAACGTTAATATCCACACTTGCTCATGGCCTTGGGAAATGCTTCCCATATTAACGTTAATATCCACACTTGCTTATGGCCTTGGGAAATGCTTCCAATAATAACGTTAATATCCACACTTGCTCATGGCCTTGGCAAATGCTTCCCATAATAACGTTAATATCCACATTTGCTCATGGCCTTGGGAAATGCTTCCCATAATAACATTAATATCCACATTTGCTCCTCAACACCGTGTTCAGAATTTATAAAAAAAAATTAGATTTAAATTTTAAATTTAAATTTGGACATCTGGCACAGTAACAGGCCATTTCAACCCACGAATCTGCGCCACCCAATTAACCTACACCCTTGGTGGTTTTCAAGCGGTGGAAGGAAACCGTAGGCCCCGGGGGAAAACCCACGCAGACGCGGGGAGAACAGACAACGAGTGATGCGAACCCCAGTCTCGCTTGCTGGAGCTGTAAAGGCGTTGCGCCACCCAAGTTTAAACCTTTACCAGATTTCCCAACTGCTGATTGCTGTGTGTCCTTCAGATGCAAAATGCGAAATGCAACGATGCATCATTCAAAGGACTGTTTTGAGAACATTGCAGGACTGTGAGGAAATAGCAGCCATTCAAAGGTTCATTTTATTGTCACACAATAATGCATTAAAAATGTAATACAAATTATATACTTCAACTTCTGTCTGTTGTAAGGCCCAAAAAGAGTGGCCACGAGCACTCATAACAATAGAAGAAAGAGAAGCAAAAGATAGTCCCTTCAGAGTCACTGAATGTCCATGAATTCACCTGCAGCTGCACAGGTTCCAGGTCAAAGCCTCGGCAACACAAGCTCAAGATCCAATCTTCTGATATGATCGCATAACCATACAACAATTACAGCACAGAAACAGGCCAACTTGGCGTTTCTAGTCCATGCCAAACACTTTCTCTCACCTAACCCCACTGACCTACACTCAACCCGTAACCCTCCATTCCCTTCCGATCCATATACATATCCAATTCCTCCTTAAATGCAAATATTGAGCCCCCCTCTGCCACTTCATCTGGAAGCTCAATCCACATACCCACCCCTCCCTGAATAAAGAAGTCCCCCCTCATGCTTCCTCTAAACTTTTGCCCTCAATTCTGAACTCATGTCTTCTTGTTTGTATTTCCCCCTTTCTTAAAGGAAAAAGCCTCTATCTATGCCCCTAATAATTTTAAATACCTCAATCAAATCTTCTCTCGACCTTCCATGCTCCAAATAATAAAGACCTAACTTATTTCACCTTTCCCTTTCACATAGACCCTGATCAGGAAGCCTTTAGTGCCAGAGGCCCTTTGGGAACCCTTCTTGCTCTCAGCACCCATGAATCCTGGTTCCGGTATCTTTCCACGTGTCACTTTCAAGCAGCCCACTCCCTATGGGTCCTTCTACTGCAAGTCGCCAGCAGCCTATAGTCTGTGAGATTCCTTTCAGCTGCTGAGCCCCTTCTCCCATTCCTCTCCTTTGCAACGGGGAGAGGGGGGTGTTCTCCCCGTTTCTGGTCTTCTGTGCTGGTTAGCTGCTCCCCCGTAGTCTGAAACCCCTTGTGGTTTGCTGCCCAGCAAAGACCCTCCACTGAGAGGCTATATTGACAGCCTCTCTTCCTGTGATGTAATATGAGAGAATAACTTGCTGAATCATCTCAGAAAGCAATTAATTCTCAAATCTTTCAGTTCAAAGCTGGAGTTAGATCAGTGAAAAGGAGTAAGTTTCCTTCTTCAAAAGAATATTCGAGTTTTTTTTTTCCAACAATCAGCAAGTTCATTGTCTTGATGGTGAGATCGAAACAATTCAAATTTCGCAACTTCTACAGATGAAATTTAAGCTTCCAATCTATTGATGACTTGGCCATCCCTTTGTCTGTGTAGCTGAGGGTCAGGTTAAGTCCAGTGGAGTTTTGACAGTCTGGGAGGAATTGTCAGTGGTCCCAAGGAATCCAACTATATGATGTAGAGCGGCCTCATTTCATTGACGAGAGAGATTGTCTGTCATCTTCCAGTGACATTGTCAAAGTATCACCTCATCTGCGAAAACCACAAGGGCAGCTGCATCTGATAAAATGGACACCATCATTCTCAATGAGCAAATTAAACCTTGAGCGGACGACCATGGGAGCTCAGATTATGGTGCACAGGAGACCATTTTGACCTGGGGGCATTGCTTCTCAGATTATTTCCCCCCTTCAAATAGGGAGAAGGCAAAACACCACCCGAGTAAGGCCAGTGGTGTGAATACGGAAAAAGGACTTGGTGCAGACGACGCACCTGCCGTTTCCTTTTCAGGACTTTTGTTTTCTTTTTTCTTTTGAGTTCCTTTTTAGTGTTTTCTTTTGAACGGCGATGCCACTGTTATCTCTTTTCATGACAGATTTCGATAGGGGTCGCGTTCCCCACGATGATTGGGGTCGAGCTAGGTTTTTGGAATGTATTCACTGAGGTAGGGGTGGGGCGGTGGTGACAAATACAGTCTTTGGGTAAGAATATGTACATGAATGGCTTTGTTCATTGGACTTCGTAAGTCTGTGAAAACTAAACTAAAATATTCAAAAAAGAAAACCCCAAGAGACCATTTTGATGGACGGACAGGGCGTACAGAGGAGGAACCACTTGAAGAACAAACTCTAAGGCAAGCAATCATCGCAGAATCACTCAATGGCCAGGTATTGTCAGGAAGAAGAGCAGAGAAGAATATTAACATGCCGGTCCTAAACAGAGCATATACTCCTGAAATGCTTGACCTGATAACCTGAATATATTGTGCAGTTTTACAGTTTGTGGTGAAAGATGCAATTAAATAATGGTATAACGACCCTTAATATTTGGTATTGCATATTCTGCAGTGCAGGACTACCATCAGCGAATGTGAACGCTGTTTTAAAGTGCTGGAAAACAGTTTGTTGTCCTTGTGGCAGCAACAGGCTTGAAGTTTTCCAGAATTCCTAACTTTTATTGCAATGGCTATTTTTATTTTGGTTTGATTGAGTGCTTAGAGATGAGCAGAAATGTGAATCGCTTGTGCCGCGCTCGCCCTGATGGTGACGGGTGATTGAAGGAGGAAATCTGGGCGTTCCGGTATTCTGCCAAGCTTGAGGAGAGCAGGGGCCAGGGATCGGAGAAGGCTTGCCTTGTGTCGCTGCTGTGCGGCTCCTGGGTGAAGTAAGCCTTGTAGGCCCTTCCAGACCTGAGGGCTGGCAGCTCAAGTGCAGACTCACTCGCCCATGAAAGCAGCTGACAGGTAGAAAGATGGATTGACTTCATCAGCATCAACTGTATATGTGCACCTTTAAACACCTCAACTGATTTCAGCATAAATTTAATTTTGCTCCTTTAGATTGTGTATGCTTGTAATGCCTGTGAACTAATATTGTTCCGGTGTTGTGTCATTTTTTTTGACAATAGACTAGCTGGCAATGAGCACACACTGAGTTGCAGATGTAACGTTTGGTAATGCTGTTTTCCTTCAAGAGCTTAATTGCAGCATTGCCAGGATAATTGCAGTGTCAGTGTTGAAAACAATAAGATGGTATAAGGACCATTTTTAATTTGTCGACCATTCCCTCGAGCACTGACCTATCATTTTGGTGTGATGTGTATTGGGAATGCAGCCATTTAGCTGTTGCATTGGGACTGCCATTGCCTGTGAAGTGATGCAGTGTTGCCAGTGAGCCACATGTTGAATTATTACTTATAGAAATGTAGCTGCCTGTTCCATGTCGACTAATGGTCTCAAGGCAGCGGAGGATCTCACATAATAGAGTGGACAGCTGCCTCAATGCAGTCCAGTGCATTTGTGGTTCAGTTGCATTGCCTATCGTTCACCCCCACTCCCCACACCCTCTCCAGGATGTCAGCATGCGCGGTCCCCATCATGACTCCTTTGCCGAGAATAGTCTGTCATCCGTTTCCTCCGTGAGTCAGAAATGTCTCCTTTCCAGCGTAACCCTCATGGCATCACTGTTTATTTGCTGCAATTCTTTTATTTTCATTGAGTCATCTGTGGAATTGCATCAGCAGATTCAATAGCCAAACGGCCCAATTCCTCTTCAAAGTCTCATAGTTGTGACATCACCGTATTTAGAATAGTGGAATGTATTCCGTGTACAACAATCATTAATGAACGTCATGAAATAATGTTCTTGCGAGCTACAAACAGGTCATTGGTATCCCAGAGATCCTCTGGAACTGTGGCAAAGCAGAACCATAAGCACTCAGAGAAAGTGTGACCATTTTTAACACCTCCTGTGAACTTTTCTTCCATGATCTTTGTGGTGCCCTGACTTCTGTAACCCCAGAGAAAGTGTGACGTGGTTGGAGGGATGGCGAAGGGATTGGAATCTCGAATGCATGGCCCCATTTAAACTGAAGGAGGAAATGAAGAGGGTTCTGGGTGTAAACAAAATGAACCCACTCATCCCTGGTTAGCCTTGGCTGTCTGGGTGGAGGGGTGGGGGGGGGCGCTGGCATTTCTCAATTCATGGACCTCAAGCTGGGCTTTCTGACTGAGTTTGATTGGTCCTCTGGGACATGGGAAGGGTTCAGGAAGGGAGTTCCAACCCTCTTCTTGCCTGGATCTCATGAGCATTGAGTCAAGTCATCTCTGGACCACGGAGCACACACAAAAACACATGATACCCTGTGCACAACAATCACTTAAATGATAAACATATCGCTAGCTGGAAACACCAATTACTACTAGAGTGTGACAACCCTTCTTTGCCCTCTGGTTCAGGTGCAGCCACAGTGTGGTGCCCTGAGGTAACTGCAAGCAAGCACATCAAGCTTTATTCCAGTAAAAGTCTGAACACCAATGCAAACCTCGGTGGCTCCCTGTGTGACTGGCTCAGGAGGGGCCGGCTCATGTTTATATTCAGGTTGGCTGATTGACAGCTGGCCAGGTGGAGTCAGCCCCTTAGGTGGTCTTCCTGCAGGTACAGAGATCGCCCGCTGCAGTAGGCTGGTGGTCGTATCACCACACACAGGCAATCCAGTTTATTTTCCAGAGTTCATTCGGAATGTAGGCTTGGATGGATTTGCTTTGAATCGGACACGAATGCCGAAATGCTGACCGTGCTTCTGCTTCCTTGTACCCAGTTTCTGACGACCTCTTCCCCGAGTTTCAGTGGTAGTCTTCAGCTGAGTGTTAGAGCTGACTATAGACAATACTTTCCTTCTTCTCATGCATCCTCATTTCAAAGTATTATATTTCAAAAGTGTGAGCTACGATATTCTGAATTTTGATCTCTTTAATCCAACAAATCAAACTCTGTGGCTGCTGCTTTATGTAGTTTTAATTCATTGATAGAATGGATAAACCTTTTATATAGCTTCACCACAAGACTTTCATAATGATGAATCACAAAGCATTTACTGTATTATGAAGATATAAAAACTTAGATACAAAAACTTTAAAGAGATACACAAGTTATTTAAAGAGATGCACAAATTAAAATAAAAATTTCTCATGCTCACGCTTCCTTCATATCTAGTTGAATAATGAGCAAGTCGCTAGTCTGGGCAGATATTATGACACATTACATCATACTCACTATGGTAACAAAATTAACTAAGAATCAAAACACAAGGTTTAAACCTTTACACTCACCTACTTCATTAAGTCATATCCGCACACTACCTTCATGATCTGGTCCTTTAGCTTGGTAGACCTTCAAGTTTTAGTGTTCCTTACATTCTGCAGTCATGAGGCAAGACAGTCAAAATGGCCTCTCCTGTCCCTGCCCAGTTAAATTAGCCGTTGTTCCTCCAAATCTCCAAGTGGACATTCTTATCTCTGGTAATCAAAGGACATTCTTATCTCTGGTAATCAAAGGTGCCAGAAGTCATAAATAAGAGCAGGAAATGTTGATCAGCCAGTATCTGCAGATAAAGAAGCTTGGTGCGTGCTTTCTGACTCCGGCTTTCGATTCATGTTGCAGAATGGAGAAGCTGGAGTTAAATAAGAAAGTCAGCTGATGCTGGGGCCTCGGGCAATGCTCAGAAATGCTGGGGAAACTCAGCAGCATCCAAAAGTCAGGTCATTGGTAACCCAGAGAGCCTCTGTGACTGGTGCTTTCAGGCCTGAGCCCTTTGTCATGGGTGTGGAAAAAAAACAAACAGATGATGAAATAAAAAGGTGGGGTGGGGGGGGGGAGTTGGAGGGAGGGGCAAGGTGGATAAGCTAAGGTGACCATTCCAAAAGGAGAACATGGTCATAGCTCACTAGTGTATTTGCATTTGTTGTTTTTGTAATACTGTTTAAATCTTATATTTAAAAAAAACATTTTAAGCACGCCGTGTATATCTGTATGTGTGTGTGGTAACCTATGACCATGTCCTCCTTTGGAATGGCCACCCTAGCACGAGCTGGCAGGTAAGAGGTAATGGGTGAACACAGATGGGAGGATAGAAGGGAAAAGAAGCTCAGAAATGAAAATGGAGAGGGGGCTGAGGGAAGCTGTCTGATTAGAGAAGAAGGAAATGAGGTAGGGAACTGGAGGAAAGGAGACAGAAGGAGCAGGAAGGAGAGGAGCGGGGGAGCTGAAGGGAGATGAAAACATTGCCCAGCCAATTCTTTTAAACTACCGACCACTTATCCCACGTTAGGATGCTTTAAAATAATTTCCTTGTTTCCACTAGGAAATATACAAGAATCGTTGAGATTGTTTGAAATGTTCAATCCCGTGCTCCTGCCTTTTGCTGGATTAATTCTCGAGACATGATTGGTGGCAAGGCCAGCCTTCCCCGTCTGTTGCCTTTTGGGGCCCAGTGGTCACCCTTCTCAGTGAATTGAAGGCTGTGTGATGCTCGTGTACCTGCTGCCCTGTGAAGCAAAGTGCATCCTGGGACCTTGGTGACATCGAGGTGGTGCCGTGACTCAGTCAAATGGGAGAAGGTTTATTTATTCAGTATTTTTCATTTTCTCAATGCCTCTTCCTGTTAAAAATGTATGTTCAAAATGTAATTGTAGTTCTGATAGAAAACTGATGGCAAAAGAGTGTGGTAATATAAGTCACCAGTTTCTACATCACATCCACCCACAAACAGCATGTGACACAAATTAATACAGAGGATCATCAAAATGGCTGAGAAAACCACAGGGGTCTCCCTTTTCTCTTCTGAAGAAAGTCACCTGGAGCATTGCTTTAATGGAGCTCAAAGAGTTATCGAGAAACCTTTCCATCTATCATACTGTATCTTTGACCCACTACCATTAAGAAGGCGGTACAGGAACATCTTCATCAGGACTAGTAGGCTGGGAAATTGCTTCTTCCTGCAGGATATGAGACTGATGAATGATATCATGTATCGAAACAAATAATTCTAAAATAATTCTGTTTGTGTGTGTCTGCGTGTGTGTGTTTACTTTAAATTGTATCATTGTGTATGTACGCATGTATGTGATTATTAAGTGCTATGTATTTTGTGTGGGTGTGTGTGTTTGTACACTGTGATCTGGAGAAACACTCTTTTGTCTGGTTATATATGTACAGTCTACAACACAATTTGGAGGGTCAGAGACCGTGATGGATGTTGAGACACGATCACCCATGCTGAACTGCAAGATTCCTGAAGAGAGAGATATATTCAGTAAGATAACGGTGAACTTGAATGAATATACTTCAGTAATTTTGAGTGAGAGTAAAACATTGGCTGGGACCCTAGGGAATCATTCCTCACATTTCAATTGCACCTAACATTTACCTGAGAGGAACTATTTTGTTTTGGTTCGTAGGTGCATTTGAAAGTTTGCACCTCCGGAAGTCTGGCCATGGCTCCAGAATTTTTGATTCAAGTCTCTGGAATGGGATTAGAAACCAAAAGGTAAATTTGGGTGACAGTGCAGTTGTGGAAGTCAATCTGATCCCAGTATGAATGCAGAGGTGGCAGTGTCCTCATTCTTTTGCTGCCCTGATACCTTGGAGTGTTTGGAGACTGCAGGTTTGGAAGCTATTAGTGAGGAAGACCTGATAGGTTCTGGAAGTATACCTCATTGTTTCAACTGATGTCCAAGTCTCCTCCTTCATCCTCCCTGGCTGAGATCCTTTCCTTCAGCAAGATGTTGTGACCGGTAGTCTCGGTATTATGGGAACACAGCAACTCATCACATGCAATTGGACTTGGCAAGGAAATCAACTTGTTAGTAGATCTGACATCAAAGGTGCGAGTAACACTGTCAGCAAGTGTGGGTAACACTGTCCTCAGTACCCATAACCAGGTGCGATGAACCCATTATCAGCAGAATAGGGAACCCTGCTCCGTGTCCTTTGCCTGTACTGTGGGGAACCTTGCCCACTGTGTCCGTTACCTGTAGTGTGGGGAACCCTGCCCCCTGTGTACATTACCTGTAGTGTGGGTAACCCTGCCTCCTGTGTCCATTACCTGTAATGTGGGGAATGCTGCCCCATGTGTCCATTACCTATAGTGTAGGGAACCCTTCCCCTTGTGTCCATTACCTGTACTGTGGGGAACCCTGTCCCCTCATTTGGGGAATCCTGCCCCCTGTGTCCATTGCCTGTAGTGTGAGGAGCCCTGCCCCCTGTGTCCATTACCTGTAGAGTGGGGAATCCTGCCCCCTCTGTCCATTACCTGAAGTGTAGGGAACCCTGCCCCCTGTGTTTATTACCTGTAGTGTAGGGAACCCTTCTCCATTAACAATGGCGTGAAGCAAGGCTGTGTTCTCGCACCAACCCTCTTTTCAATCTTCTTCAGCATGATGCTGAAACAAGCCATGAAAGACCTCAACAATGAAGACGCTGTTTACATCCGGTACCGCACGGATGGCAGTCTCTTTAATCTGAGGCGCCTGCAAGCTCACACCAAGACACAAGAGAAACTTGTCCGTGAACTACTCTTTGCAGACGATGCCACTTTAGTTGCCCATTCAGAGCCAGCTCTTCAGCGCTTGATGTCCTGTTTTGCGGAAACTGCCAAAATATTTGGCCTGGAAGTCAGCCTGAAGAAAACTGAGGTCCTCCATCAGCCAGCTCCCCACCATGACTACCAGCCCCCCCACATCTCCATCGGGCACACAAAACTCAAAACGGTCAACCAGTTTACCTATCTCGGCTGCACCATTTCATCAGATGCAAGGATCGACAATGAGATAGACAACAGACTCGCCAAGGCAAATAGCGCCTTTGGAAGACTACACAAAAGAGTCTGGAAAAACAACCAACTGAAAAACCTCACAAAGATAAGCGTATACAGAGCCGTTGTCATACCCACACTCCTGTTCGGCTCCGAATCATGGGTCCTCTACCGGCATCACCTACGGCTCCTAGAACGCTTCCACCAGCGTTGTCTCCGCTCCATCCTCAACATTCATTGGAGCGCTTTCATCCCTAACGTCGAAGTACTCGAGATGGCAGAGGTCGACAGCATCGAGTCCACGCTGCTGAAGATCCAGCTGCGCTGGGTGGGTCACGTCTCCAGAATGGAGGACCATCGCCTTCCCAAGATCGTGTTATATGGCGAGCTCTCCATTGGCCACCGTGACAGAGGTGCACCAAAGAAAAGGTACAAGGACTGCCTAAAGAAATCTCTTGGTGCCTGCCACATTGACCACCGCCAGTGGGCTGATATCGCCTCAAACTGTGCATCTTGGCGCCTCACAGTTTGGCGGGCAGCAACCTCCTTTGAAGAAGACCGCAGAGCCCACCTCACTGACAAAAGGCAAAGGAGGAAAAACCCAACACCCAAACCCAACCAACCAATTTTCCCCTGCAACCGCTGCAACCGTGTCTGCCTGTCCCGCATCGGACTTGTCAGCCACAAACGAGCCTGCAGCTGACGTGAACATTTACCCCCTCCATAAATCTTCGTCCGCGAAGCCAAGCCAAAGAAGAAGGAGGGAACCCTGCCACCTGTGTCCATTGCTTGTAGTGTGGGGAACCCTACCCTTTGTGCACATTACCTGCAGTGTGGGTAGCAGGTCGCTGGTTGTTTCATGAATTGGCACATTTCCTGATGAGAGTGAATAGAAGTGTCACCTTGTTGGCCTGCAGCAGGTGTTGGCAGTCTAACTTCACCCCGAGCAGTTCATTAATTGCCCATAATTGAGTGAGTGCTGTGCACCACTCAGTGTTTCTGGGGAGGATCCTGCCTCTGCACAGAGGACAACCCTTAAATCCGCTCCCTGAGGCACCAGACTTGCAAGGTCCAGAGCAAATACAGCATCTGGAATCCAGGACTCCTTACTTGTGGGAGTAAGCGTGCAGCAGTGGGTAAGACTGCGGTCCATATTTGGAAATAGTGTCTCTGCTCACCGAGGGGCAGAATGTGTGATGGGGGGGCTGCAGGAAATGGGAAGAGAATTGCAGTAGTTCTGGGGAATCTAAATCCGGGGACAGTGTTGTTCGAGGAACAGCAGGGACCCATCTGATTATGTTCGACAGCTGACCTTGAAAAATTTGCATCCTTCGTTTTCTGATCCCCAGCCCTGATTGTTCCGAAGTCTGGTGGTGTAACTGTGGATTTAATCGAAGAATGGAGGAAGCTGGCATAGATTGGTATCAATTTTTAATGAAGTTTAAATGGTTGTCTGCTTTGGATTGTTCCGCAGTGCAAATTTTATTTTTGGATGAGTCAGGGCTGGAAAAAGCAGATGCTTGGAGTGTAAAGAGTGGTTTAGATCTCAGATATTCTCAAGGTGATGGCTGCGTGCAAGTTGACAATCGGCATCTGCATTGTGACGTGGCGAGGGGTGGAATTTTACTTGCCTCTCTTGCCTGATATCTCTCTTGGTACCATCAACACAACCGAGCTCTCGTGCCGCTGCTGACAGGTGAGTTCAACATTTCCCTGGATGGACTCCAGGTGCTGAAAATTATCAGGATGTTTGATGGAGGATGGCTTCACAGCCAAGACATGGGCATAGACTCTCCAGTGAGGCATTCAATATCCTTGAGTCCCATTGGAGAATTTGCTTGTGGCTGTGACTGAGTATGCTTGCACAGCATCGTGCGCGTGTTTTTGGACGCGGCTTTGCTACCTATCTTGTTTTACTAACTAAACGATGCCAAGGACAAAACCAAGCCAGAAATGGTGGAAACACTCAGGAAGAAAGTTAGTGCCTGCAAATAAAGAGAGTTAATCTTTCAGACCTTTTAGCTTTTCACTTTCCCTGGTTTGGACCTCAGATGTTCACTCCGTCTCTCTTTCCTCCTGCCACCTGATCTTCTGAGCATTTCCAGCCTTTAATGTTTTTATTTTATACTTGCAGTATCAGTGTTTTATTGGTACAGAGTGGTGGGGGGGGTGGGGAGGCAGTCAAATAAGACCGCATTCTGTGGGCGAGTTCAGTCCCAATCAGGTAGGATGGCTTTCATCCTGACCCCATCAAAACATTTGATTGAGAATGTTACTCTGGATTTGGATTTCATTCTGCCACGTCTGCCAAGTAGATGTTGAGGATCTGTGTTGGAGGATGGAAGATAGGAATTGTGGAGTTGACTCAGTGTGTTGGTCACAGCCTGCCTCCCCCACTCCCTCAACTCCACCTGTGGGCAAATGTCTTTCTGCAGGGCTCTCACAGACCTCTCTCTATCATTTGCTCAGCTTTGGCTTCAGGCAGTGGCAGCTCGGTTCTTGCTGAAGGCATAACTCTGCTCCTGTGCATGGACTTTGCAATGGGGTCAGGAGTTGGCGGTGAAAGGGTTGCTCGTTCTTCCTCCCATCCCCCCCCCACCCCCAGTGAATAGTCTTCGGTCTGGGATGGCATTAGTGGCAGATTGCAAGGTGATGGCTGTGACCTTGGTATCAAGCATTTGGAAGCTACAGGTGTGTTCATACACTAGCTGTACATTCAGGGAGAGGACATTCTTGTGGTTGCATGATCCTGCTAGATTTAAATAGCTGTTCTCAACTCAATGCAGCGACCTACCCTCCACCATAGGGGAGCCCATTTCTCTCTGCCGAGGGAGAAGAAGACACATTTTGTGACGCCCCTAATGCAACGGGATGCTGGACATTTTGAATGGGGCCAGCCACGCATATCCCAGCCTGAATAAGCCCAAGAGCTAAAAGGATTTGTGGCTGCCATGAGTCTGTCAGGAGATCTGGTTATTCTGGTTGAGTGCCTCAGTACTGGAGGACTTTGGGCTTCTTGGACTCCCTGTGATACAGGGTTACTGGGTCTTGAGGGCTCCGGCTCTGGTCGCGGAGTGGATTGATGCACTTCCCGAGCACTGTCGTCTGGAACCCTAGATGGAATACTTGGTGGTTCCTGGCTTGTTTGAGATGATGCATCCACAGTTCCGGTGGATTCTAGTTCTCTGATCAAGATGTTGTCCTCTCTGCTGCCAAGTAGGTATATGTTGGGTTGTAATGCAGCAGGTGCACCTTCTTGATCAGGGGGTCTGTCTTGCTCCTCCTCACGTGTGCTCTCAGCAGGACTGGCCCTGGTGCCATTAGTCAAGCAGGGATGGTGGTCCCGGATGTGAATTTCCTCTGGAAAATGAACAATAGCTCGTGAGGAGTTGCGTTGGTGGCAGTGCAGAAGAGCGACATAATGGAGTGGAGCACTGTGGGTAGGTCTTCTTGCCAGCGTGAGTCTGGGAGGCCTTTGGACTGGAGACTTGGGACTCGGGCATGGGTCAAACGCTGATTCAGGGGTCGCACATGTGGTTGCGCTCTTTGGGTTCCCCTAGGCTCTACAGACCTTCACCCAGTTCCCCTGCTTAACACATCCTGAGCAGATTGTGTCCTTTGCGGGGCATTGGCCGTGGGGTACTGTGTCCACAGAAGAAGCATCCCTGGTCATGCGTGGCCACGGGTCATTGGGGTGCCTGTGACCCCCACAGTACTGGGGCTGCAGGGGGTCACAGGCACCCCAATGACCTGGTCTTCTGAAAAGATGCCTCTTTTGCTTATGAGGTAATCAGCTCCTCATTGGGGCCATTTGATTGCTTTAGCCAGCTCCAGGGTGCTGGCTAAGTCTTTCTTCTCCCACTCTAGCAGTCAATGCCTCACATATCTTGACTTCACTCCTGCCTCGAGGCTGTCCTGGATTTGCTCCTCCTCTCTCACCCAGGCTATGACCATGTCGTAGTGGAATTTCCTCATCAGGGCCCACAGTTCAAGGACATAATGGTCCAGTGACTCACCCGGGAATTGCTGACATTGAGAGAGTCAGTGCCTCACCAGCACGTCGTTCTGAGGCCTCATGTAATGGGCCTTCAAGCCTTCTATGGCAGACTGGCAAGTTGCACAGACCCTGAAGACACCTTGGGGCTGACTCAGGAGAAAAGTGCAGATCTCTGGAGACTATCAGAGTTGAAGATGTCTTTGTGGCCATCAGGTAGGACTGGATGCACTCCAGCCAGTAGACAAATTCCTCCAGGGCCTCTGGGGACAGAGGGTTGATCTGGAGCATGCCTGACTTCAACAGGTCTTCCATCCTGCTTCAAATTAAACTATTAAAATTGCGTTCAGACTCTTATGAGGAGTACAAACATGCTTTTAATAGCTTACAATCAATGACCAGTAGAATCAATAGTTCTCCGGTAAATCTGAGGTAAGGTAGGAAAACCAGGGTTTATATTGGGGTAGGTGAGAGTGGAGCCGGGGAGGAACCAACCATTGGAACAATACTCAGAGAGTGAATTTTAGTTCACTCCAGCATCTACTTTGGAATATTACCAGTTCACTTTTCTTCATTGTTGCCACTTTAGTGCCTCCCTGGATGAATCCACCTTCCGTTGTGTGAGTAAATATTGCAATTAGAGGAACAATACTGCAAGGAGTTTGAAACAGGGTTCATTCCATTATCTACAGTTGCTTTTCACCTGCAGTGTGGCTTTGAACATGTGAATGATCAAACAGCTAATGTACGGAATGCTTTTAGTGTTTAGAGCCACCAAGAGGATGTGAAATGGATGAAACGTATCCTTGCAACATTTGTCAAGGGTCCTTAATGAACTTTAAAGATCTGCTTCATAGACTTAGGGCCAATTCCATAAGAGTATCACTGATGAACATTGATTTGTCCTGAATGGACGAAAAGCCTTTCCTGCATTATTAATTTGCACTTTAAAATAAATAGGTGGAACCAAGACTTACCTTTGGAAAGCACATGACTAATTACAGATTTTCAATTGAAAGCAGCTAGTTAACTCACAAGTGAGTTTGAGTAAAACTTGAAACTGTGTCTTGGAAGCAATTCACAGGTTTTGGCTTGTCATGGATGGACTGTGGCAGTCCATTTTATGCTGCTCAATACTCCGACAGGAATGGCTGATAAATTAGTTGCAGTGCCATTGGTTTTGCAACTGAGAGATCAAGTTCCAAACGTCAAGAATTCCAGATGCTGGAATTTTGAGCAAGCAATGGGAGGCAGGAGGAAGCTGGCAGCACACAGACCTTGAATGTTCCAGTACAAAATCTTTTATCAGGGCTCAAGAATTTAGCAAAATCAAGTTATCAAAATCAAAACTGTAAGTTGTAGAATTTAATGTAGAGCCAAGGAGCTGCTGCTTCTCAAGCTTGTGTTGGGCCTTATTGTAACAGCATGGAGGCATACAGCATGGTAATGAACCCTTTTAGCCCATGGTAATGAGCCCGTGCTTCCCAATTACACCCAATTGACCTACAACTCCAGGTACATTTGAAGTATAAAAGGAAACTGGAGTCCCCGGGAAAAACCCCTGCAGGCATGGGGAGAAATTACAAACTCCTTACAGACAGAAACATTGAACATTACAGCACAGAAACATGGCCCTTTGGCCCTTCTAGTCTATACCGAGCCATTTTTTTTGCCTAGTCCCACTGACTGCACCCAGTCCATAGACCTCCATACCCCTCCCATCCATGTATCTGTCCAAATTCCTTTTAAATGTTCAAATTGAGCCTGCATTCACCTTTTCAGCTGGTAGCTTGTTTCACACTCACACCATTCTCTGTGTGAAGAAGATCTCCCTCAAATTTTCCCCTTTCACCCTTAACTTGTGTTCTCTGGTTGGTATCTCACCTCTTTGGCTTGGCTTTGCGGACGAAGATTGATGGAGGGGGTAAAAGTCCACGTCAGCTGCAGGCTCGTTTGTGGCTGACAAGTCCGATGCGGGACAGGCAGACACGGTTGCAGCGGCTGCAGGGGAAAATTGGTTGGTTGGGGTTGGGTGTTGGGTTTTTCCTCCTTTGCCTTTTGTCAGTGAGGTGGGCTCTGCGGTCTTCTTCAAAGGAGGTTGCTGCCCGCCAAACTGTGAGGCGCCAAGATGCACAGTTTGAGGCGATATCAGCCCACTGGCGGTGGTCAATGTGGCAGGCACCAAGAGATTTCTTTAGGCAGTCCTTGTACCTTTTCTTTGGTGCACCTCTGTCACGGTGGCCAGTGGAGAGCTCGCCATATAACACGATCTTGGGAAGGCGATGGTCCTCCATTCTGGAGACGTGACCCATCCAGCGCAGCTGGATCTTCAAAAGCCTACCTCATTTACTCTGTCTATCCTCCTCATAATTTTAAATACCTCTATCAAATCTCCCCTCATTCTTCTTCATTCAAGGGAATAAAGTCCTAACCTGATTAACCTCTCCCTGTTATTCAGTTACTCAAGTCTGGGCAACATCCTAGTGAATCTTCCCTGCACTTTTTCTATGTTATTGATATCTTTCCTTTAGTTAGATAACCAAATCTGCACACAATACTCCAAATTTGGCCTTGTATGTCTTGTATAACCATAACATCCCAACTCCTATACTCATTACTTTGATTTATGAAGGCCAATATCTCTTTACAACCTTATCCACCTGCAACACCACTTTTAGGGAATTATGTATTTGAATTCCCAGATCCCTCTGTTCTGCCACTCTCCTCAGTTCCATATCACTCATCATGTATGTCCTTTCTTGGTTTGTCCTTCCAAAATACACCTCACACTTGTCTGCATTAAATTCCATTTGTTATTTTTCAGCCTATTTTTCCAGCTGATTAGATCCCTCTGCAAGCTTTGAAAACATTCCTGCTTGTCCACAACACCTCCAATCTTAGTGTCATCTGCAAATTTTCTGATCCAGTTTACCACATTATCACCCAGATCATTGATATAGATGACAAATAACAATAGTCCCAGCACCGATCCCTGAGGCACACAATTAGTCACAGGCCTCCAGTCAGAGAAAAATCATCCACCACTACTCTCTGGCTTCCCCTGTCCAGCCATTGTTGAATCCAGTTCTGAACTTTCCTGACTAACTTCCCTTGTGGGACCTCTCTAAGGTCCATGTAGACAAAATCCACAGCCTTTCCATCATCAACTTTCCTGGTAACCACCTCAAAAAATTCTAAAAGATTGGTTAAACATAACCTACCATGCACAAAGCCATGTTGACTATCTCTAATCAGTTCCTGGCTTTCTAATCTCTTAGAACACCTTCAAATAATTTACCTACTACTGATGTCAGGGTCACCGGCCTATAATTTATAGGGGTACTTTTGAAGCCTTTTTAAGCAACGGAATAACATGAGGTACCCTCTAATCCTCCAGCATTTCACCTGTGGCTAAGGACATTTTAAATATTTCTGGGACTCTCGCGATCTATCCATCCTTATTTATTTTAAAATGGCAAGCACTTCCATCTCTTTAATGTGTATCAGTTCCATCACCTCACTGCTTGTTTTCCTCACTTTCCATGACTCTGTGCCCATTTCCTTTTTTTTTTTTTATTTTTTTTTTTTCACACCATAAATCACAATAGCCATGATATACACTTTTTCTTTTCCACACATTTACAGTGACTTTTTCTCCCTCCCCCCTCCCTCCTCCCAAGCCACCCCCCCACCCCCCCCCTCTCATCCATTTTAGGTATACAATCTAGGTTGCATTAATTCAGTTAGACAATGTTGTCATTCAACAAAAATACACCAGAAATTCTACTGAGTCCATTCTTTTCTTTTCTTCTCCTTCCATCAACTTAGGTAATGTTTGTTCCCTGTAGGTTTTCGCTATTGTATTTAATGTAAGGCTCCCATACTTGTTCGAATATTTCAATATTATTTCTTAAACTATATGTTATTTTTTCTAATGGAATACATTTATTCATTTCTATATACCATTGTTGTATTTTCAAATTATCTTCCAATTTCCAGGTTGACATAATACATTTTTTTGCTACGGCTAGGGCTATCTTGACAAATCTTTTTTGTGCATCTTCCAAGTCAATTCCAAATTCTTTATTTTTTATGTTACTTAGGAGAAAGATCTCTGGATTCTTTGGTATATTGTTTTCTGTTATTTTATTTAATATCTGATTGAGATCATCCCAAAATTTTTCTACTCTCTCACATGTCCAGATTGCATGAATTGTTGTTCCCCTTTCTTTTTTACATCGAAAACATCTATCAGATACTGTTGGGTCCCATTTATTTAACTTTTGCGGTGTAATGTATAGTCTGTGTAACCAATTATATTGTATCATACGCAGCCTCGTATTTATTGTATTTCTCATCGTTCCAGAGCATAACTTCTCCCATGTTTCCTTTTTTATCTTTATATTTAAATCTTGTTCCCATTTTTGTTTAGTTTTACCATTTGTTTCCTCATTCTCCTTTTCTTGCAGTTTAATATACATATTTTTTATAAATCTTTTGATTAACATTGTATCTGTAATCACATATTCAAGGTTACTTCCCTCTGGTAAACTCAAGTTGTTTCCTAATTTATCTTTCAAGTAGGATCTCAGTTGGTAATATGCCAGCGCTGTATCTCCAGTTATATTGTACTTATCTCTCATTTGTTCAAAGGATAAGAATCTACTTCCTGAAAAACAATTTTCTATTCTTTTAATCCCTTTTTTTACCCATTTTCTAAAGGCAAGGTTGTCTATTGTAAAAGGGAGTAGCTTATTTTGCGTCAATATTAGTTTTGGTATTTGGTAATTTATTTTATTTCTTTCTACATGAATCTTCTTCCATATATTGAGGAGATGGTGTAATACTGGAGAAGTTCTATGTTGTACCAATTTTTCGTCCCATTTATATAATATGTGTTCAGGTATCTTTTCCCCTATTTTATCTAATTCTAGTCTCGTCCAGTCTGGTTTTTCCCTTGTTTGATAAAAATCTGATAGATACCTTAATTGTGCGGCTCTATAATAATTTTTGAAGTTTGGCAATTGTAAGCCTCCTTGTTTATACCATTCTGTTAATTTATCTAGTGCTATCCTCGGTTTCCCCCCTCTCCATAAAAATTTCCTTATTATTTTCTTTAACTCTTTGAAGAATTTTTCTGTCAGTTGTATTGGCAATGCCTGAAATAAGTATAGTATCCTTGGAAAAATGTTCATTTTAATACAGTTTATCCTTCCTATCAGTGTTAGTGGTAGCTCTTTCCAATGCTCTAAATCGTCCTGTAATTTTTTCATTAGTGGATTGTAATTGAGTTTATATAATTGGCCTAGATTTTTGTTTATTTGCACACCTAGGTATCTTATTGCCTGCGTTTGCCATCTGAATGGGGATTCCTCCTTAAATTTTGAGAAATCCGCGTTATTCATAGGCATTGCTTCACTTTTATTTACGTTTATCTTGTATCCCGACACTTCTCCATATTCCTTCAATTTCTTATATAGTTCTTTTATTGATAGTTCTGGTTCTGTTAAGTACACTATCACATCATCCGCAAACAGACTGATTTTATATTCCCTGTCTTTTATTTTTATTCCTTTTATATTATTATCTCTTCTTATCGATTCTGCTAGTGGTTCTATAGCTAGCGCAAACAATAATGGTGATAGTGGGCATCCCTGCCGCGTTGACCTGCTTAAGTTAAATTGCTTTGATACATGTCCATTTACTGTCACTTTCGCTAACGGTCCCTCATATAATGCTTTAATCCAATTAATAAACTTCTCCGGTAAACTGAATTTTTGCAATACTTTGAACAAGTAATTCCATTCTACTCTGTCGAAGGCCTTCTCTGCGTCTAAAGCAACTGCTACTGCCGGTGCTTTATTTCCTTCTACTGCATGAATTAAGTTAATAAATTTACAAATATTGTCTGTTGTGCGTCTTTTTTTGATAAATCCAGTTTGGTCTAAATTTACCATTTTCGGTACCTGTTCTGCTAATCTGTTCGCTAATAGTTTAGCTATTATCTTATAATCTGTGTTTAGCAGAGATATTGGTCTATATGACGCTGGTGAGAGTGGATCTTTCCCTTGTTTTAGTATCACTGTAATTATTGCTGTTTTACATGAATCTGGTAAGTTTTGTGTCTCATCAATCTGGTTGATTACATCCCGGAGGGGCGGTATTATTAGGTCTTTAAATGTTTTGTAGAATTCTATTGGGAGTCCATCCTCTCCTGGTGTCTTATTATTTGGTAATTTTTTTATTATCTCTTGTATTTCTACTGTTCCAAATGGTTCTGTTAATTTATTTTGTTCCTCTATTTGTAGTTTTGGTAGTTCGATTTTAGTCAAAAATTCATCTATTTTCCCTTCTTTCCCTTCGTTTTCGGTTCGGTATAATTGTTCATAGAATTCTCTGAAGTTTTCCTTAATTTCTTTTGGATTATATGTAATTTGTTTGTCTTTTTTCCTTGTTGCCAATACCATTTTCTTAGTTTGCTCTGTCTTAAGCTGCCATGCTAAGATTTTGTGTGTTTTTTCACCTAGTTCATAATATTTCTGTTTTGTCTTCATTATATTCTTCTCCACCTTATATGTTTGTAATGTTTCATATTTTATTTTTTTATCCGCCAATTCTCTTCTTTTGGTTGTATCTTCCTTTATTGCTAATTTTTTTTCTATGTTTATTATTTCCCTTTCCAACTGCTCTGTTTCCTGATTATAGTCCTTCTTCATCTTGGTTGCATAACTTATTATTTGCCCTCTAATGAATGCTTTCATTGCGTCCCATAGTATAAACTTATCTTCCACTGATTCCGTATTTACTTCAAAGTACATTTTTAATTGTTTTTCAATAAATTCTCTAAAATCCTGCCTTTTGAGTAACATGGGGTTTAATCTCCATCTATACATTCTTGGAGGGATGTCCTCTAGCTTTACTGTCAATATTAAGGGTGAATTGTCCGATAGTATTCTAGCTTTATATTCTGTTTTTCTTACTCTATCTTGCATACTAGCTGATAACAAAAATAAGTCTATTCTTGAGTATGTTTTATGTCTAGCCGAGTAATATGAATATTCCTTTTCTTTTGGGTTTTGTTTCCTCCATATGTCCACAAGTTTCATTTCTTGCATTGATTTAATTATAAATTTGGTTACTTTGTTCTTCCTGTTAATTTTTTTCCCCGTTTTATCCATATTTGGATCCAAATTCAGATTGAAATCCCCTCCTATTAGTATGTTCCCTTGCGTATTAGCTACCTTCAAAAAGATATCTTGCATAAACTTTTGATCTTCTTCGTTAGGTGAATATATATTAAGTAGATTCCAAAGCTCTGAATATATCTGACATTTTATCATAACATATCTCCCTGCTGGATCTATTATTTCCTCTTCTATTTTAAATGGCACATTTTTGCTAATTAATATAGCCACTCCTCTTGCTTTTGAATTATACGATGCTGCTGTTACATGTCCTACCCAATCTCTCTTTAATTTCTTGTGCTCCAATTCAGTTAAGTGTGTTTCTTGGACAAATGCTATATCTATTTTTTCCTTTTTCAGTAAATTTAGTAGTTTCTTCCTTTTAATTTGGTTATGTATTCCATTAATATTTAGAGTCATATAGTTCAGCGTAGCCATTTTATATTTTGTTTATCTTCTCTTTCCGTTTTTCCATCATTACCTTTCCTCCTTTTCCATTTCTGTTTTCTTATTTTCAACTCTTTACCAGACAACATTCCTACAACATCCAACATTTTCCTTATTCTCCTATTTCTATCTTCTTTATCCCCAATCTCCCCTTCCCCTCCTGAGTTGCCCTTTATCCCTTGTGGGACAACCACATCTCCCCTCTCCATTTGGATTTGCGAATCCACTCGCAAGCGTCAACTGATTTTGCAGTGACCGCTCTTTTCCCCCACCCAGCCCCCCCCAGAAAAGATTTCGCTTTTTATATGTCACAAAGGTCACTCTTTTAATTCCCTCCTTATTCTCTCTATTCCATTACCTTCCCTTATTAATTCTTGTCTATACTCTCTATGTTTTCCTCTAATTACAGATACTTTCACATATGCCCATTGTCTCTATTCACTCTTATACCTCTTTACCCGCATACATATCAATCGTGGTCATTTTTACCCTCCTTACCCGTCTTCATCCCTCAGTCTATTGTTGTCTTTACCCACATACATATCAATCGTGATCATTTTTGCTCTCATTACCCGTCTTCATCCCTCAGTCTATTTTTGTAATTGTTCTGCAAATTTTCGTGCTTCTTCTGGATCCGAGAATAGTCTGTTTTGTTGTCCTGGAATAAATATTTTCAATACCGCAGGATGCTTCAGTGTAAATTTATATCCTTTCTTCCATAAAATCGCTTTTGCTGTATTGAACTCTTTTCTCTTCTTTAGGAGTTCAAAGCTTATATCTGGATAAATGAAGATTTTTTGCCCTTTATACTCCAGTGGTTTGTTGCCCTCTCTTACTTTTTCCATTGTCTTCTCCAGTACCTTTTCTCTTGTAGTATATCTTAGGAATTTTACTACAATAGATCTTGGTTTTTGTTGTGGTTGTGGTTTAGGGGCCAATGCTCTATGTGCCCTTTCTATTTCCATTTCTTGCTGTAGTTCTGGACATCCTAGGGCCTTAGGGATCCATTCTTTTATAAACTCCCTCATATTCTTGCCTTCTTCATCTTCCTTAAGGCCCACTATCTTTATGTTATTTCTTCTGTTATAATTTTCCATTATATCTATTTTTTGGGCTAGTAATTCTTGTGTCTCTTTAGTTTTTTTATTAGATTCCTCCAATTTCTTTTTTAAGTCTTCTACCTCCATTTCTGCTGCTATTGCCCGTTCTTCCATCTTGTCCATTTTTTTCCCCATTTCTGTTAAGGTCATATCCATTTTATTTATTTTCTTTTCTGTGTTGTTTATTCTTCTTCTTAAATCATTGAATTCCTGTGTTTGCCATTCTTTAAATGACTCCATGTATCCTCTAACAAGAGCAAGTATATCCTTTACCTTGCCTTTCCCTTTATCTATTTCACTGTATTCTTCCTCTTCTTCTTCCTCTGGGTTGACCATCTGTTGTTTCTTTGTTGCCCTTTCCTTCTCTTCTTTCTTGTTTCCATTGTCTTCTGTGGTCTCTTCTTGCTGCAGGTGTTCTGCAGCTGTCATTGCCGGCTGTGGAGATCGACTCCCCAGCTGGTCCCCCCTCCCGTCGGTGTGTTTTTTTTCATGCGCGGTTGCGCACTTTTACTCGGCTCTGTGAGCCATTGTTGTAGTTCTTTTTCTACCGACCTGAGGTAGTGGGGTCTTCTCTCCACAGCGGGCCTCTTCGGACAGGTAAGGCCTTCACCTTTTTCCTCCGTTGTCTTCTCTTCCTCTCTTCTTTCCGTTGATTTTGATTTTTCTCCTTTTGTCTCCATCTTCTTTCCACCTTTATACTCACTTTTCTTTAACTTGTATTTCTGTGCCTTTGTATTTTCTCTTGTTTTTCCCGACTTTTCTGGAGAGGGCTGGAGTTCACCGTCCGGCCACTACTCCATCACGTGACTCCTCCATCACTCTGTGCCCATTTCCTGAGTGAATACTGATGGGGGGGGGGGTAGGGAGGGGGGGGAAAGGCATTTAAGATCTCTCCCATCTCTTTTGGTTCCATATAAAGCTGAGCACACTGATCTTCAAAGGGACCAATTTTGTCCTATACTGTCCTTTTGCTCTTAATATACTTGTAGAACCCTTAGGATTTTTTTTCACATTGTCTGCCAAAGCAACCTCGTCTTTTTTTTTTGCCTTCCTAATTTATTTCTTGAGGTCTTGCTTGCATTTTTTATACCCGTCAGGTACCTCATTTGCTCCACATTGCCTATCCCTGCTATACACCTCTCTTCTTCCAAACCAGATCACCAATATCCCTCGAAAACCAAGGTTCCCTATGCCTGCTAACCTGGCTTTTAATCCTGACAGGACCAGACAAATTCTGTAATCTCAAAATTTCACCTTCGAAGATCTTCCACTTCCCTTGTAAGTCCTTGCCCAAAAACAACTTATCCCAATCCACGCACTCTTCAAAATGAGCATTTCTCCATTTTAAAATCTTAGTCTGAGGGGGAGATCTATCCTTCTCTATGATTAACTTGAAACGAATAGCATTATGACCACTGAATCCAAAACGTTCCCCTACTCATACTTTTGTCATCTGTCCTGTTTCATTCCCTAATAGGAGATCCAGTATTTTGCACTCTCTCTAGTTGGAACCTTTATTTAAAACTTTCTTGAACATATTTGACAAAATCCAAGCCATCCAGCCCTTTTACAGTATGAAAGTCCCAGTCAATTAGTGGAAAATTAAAATCCCCTATTATCACAACCTTGTGTTTCCTGCAGCTCTCTGCCATCTGCCATCTCATTGTGATTCTCCAATTCTCATCTATATTACAACCCCATGAGTTTGGTGAGCCTTTTCCATTCCTCAGATTCACCTATATAGCCTCAGTAGATGAATCCTCTGGTCTTTTCTGATTGAGCACAGCTGTGATATTTTCCCTGATGAGCACTTCTGCTCCTCCCCTTTCATCACCCCCTTTTTATTGCCTCTAAAGCAACGTAAGCCTGGAACATTGAGCTGCCAGTCCTGCCCCTCCTGCAACCAAGTTCACGAATGGCTACAAAGTCATAATTGCACGTGCCAATCCATGTTCTAAGCTCATCTTCATTTTATACAATACTTGTATTGAAATAAATGCACGTGAGAAGATTTCCACCTCATTCAACCAGTTGATTTCCAACAGTGCATGCAATTTTCACATAATCTTTTCTCTCCTCCACCCCTTTATTTGCTCTTGTCCCCATCCCCCACAAATCTAGATTAAACCCATTGGAGCAGCACTAGCAAACCTTCCCACAAGGATATTAGTTGCTCCACTTTGGGTGCAAACCATCCAGTTGGAACAGGCCCCACCTTCCCTGGAGAGAGCCCAATGATCCAGAAACCTGAAGCCCTCCCTCCTGCGCCAGGTCTTTAGCCACATGTTAAGCTGCTTTATCCTCCTATTTCTAACCTCACCAGCACGTGGCACAGGTAGCAATCTTGAGATCACTACTCTGGAGGTCCTGTCCTTCAACCTAGTGCCTAACTCCCTGAACTCTCCTTGCAGGATCTTCTCACCCTTCCTACCCATGTCATCAGTCCCTACAAGGACCATGACATCTGGCTACTCACCCTCCCTCCTGAGAATGCCATGAACGCGATCTGAGATATCTTGGACCCTGGAACCAGGGAGGCAACGTACCATCCAGGATACTCCATCTCTTCCACAGAACCTGTTACCTGTCCCCCTAATTATGGAATCTCCTATCACTGCAGCTCATCTCTTCTCCACCACAAGACCTCGCTCTGAGCCAGAGACCTGATCGCCATGGCTTGTTCCTGGTTGGTCGTTCACCCACCAATGGAATCCAAAAAGGTGTACTTGTTATTTCAGGGGAACAACCACAGGGATATCCTGCACTGCCTGTCTGTTCCCTTAGTCAGGAGAGGGAAAAGGAACACCCCTCTACCCTTCCTCCTGCCTCCTAGGTGTGATAGCATCCCTGTAACTCTGTTACCCCCTCTGCCTCCCGAATGATCCGAAGATCATCCAACTCCTGCTCCAATTCCTTAACTCAGCTTTCAGGAGCTACAGCTGGATGCACTTCTCACAGATGAAGTTGTCAGGGATACTGCTGGCTCCCCTGACGGCCCACACTTTGCAAGAGGAGCATTCCCCCTGCCTTGGCTGCCATTCCCACTGTTTATGACTGGAGGGAAACATGACATCTAAAATCTGTACTAACCTGGGCCGACCTGCTGAAGCCTTTTTGTTCCTTGAATAGGGTGGCTCTTTTTGACTTCAATATCTGCACCATCTCCTCAGCCTCTTCTTGCTGAAGCCTCATAAGCAAAAGCCTTATCACTCCACTCCGACAGCATGGGATTTGAACCCCCATACCAACTGCTGCTGCTGTAACAGCGTGGGCAATAACCACTGCGCTAACTGTGCCACCTAAACATACTGAGGCTTTGTGCATCCCTGTCACCTCCTGCACTCCTGTAACGTCTGAGGCCCTCCTGTCCATTCCAGCGGTGAGCCCAAGCTCAAATCATCCAAATTCTCCTCCTTGGTTTAGAACCTCCAGAGAGATCAGGGAGTTCCGTTGAGCTTCTGGAGCCCTGCTTGCCATCGGCACCCTCACAAGACTCGGTCCTGATAACTGGTTTCTACGAGCTGGTACTCTAGCCTGTGGACCTGGTGTGAAGACATTGGTCATTGAGCTCCATGCTAATATGCTGCTGTTGTCTCCTCCCCAGTGGTGTCACTCTCAGGCTTCATACTAAGGTTAAACCTTGTGTCCTTTGATTGATGGATAATTGTGGATGCGCCTTCTACTCTTTGAAGGATTGTCTTAGGGTTTTAGCTGTTCACCTCAGAAGGCTGACAGGTCCTTTGATCGGTTCCCCCTCAGGACCCCACCTCAGTCCTGCTTGACTCTCTGCAATGGGACATTAATGCCAAACCTTGCAATGCAAAGCTGAGTGTGCTGCAGGAGAGGGCAGAGAGTTGGAACAATTGTGGGAGAGGGAATTGTTAACATCTCATTAGGGGTGGCACCATTAGCGTAGTGGTTAGTGCAACGCTGTTACAGAGTCAACAATAAGGACCGGGGTTCAAATCTCAC
The DNA here is from genome assembly GCF_036971445.1 of Narcine bancroftii. Lineage (NCBI taxonomy): Eukaryota > Metazoa > Chordata > Chondrichthyes > Torpediniformes > Narcinidae > Narcine > Narcine bancroftii. The sequence goes on along the minus strand of NC_091479.1, from coordinate 61,909,871 downwards.
GCTGTGTGTACGTTCTCCCAGTGTGTGTGTGTGGGTGTGTCCCCCACCCCCGGTGGCTCCGGTTTCTTCCCTCCATTCGAAATGTAAGGGGGTTGTTAGTTAATGATAGTGTCATTTTCCTTCCTTTCCGGTTGACCTCTCCCTGCCAGGAAACCCCTGCCTGTCACAGATTCATTGATTTCACAGATTGCAGGGTTTGGCCAGCACTTGTCGACCTGTGCCACAGGTTTGATGCCTTCATCTGGGGAACTGTATTCATCATCTCTTCATCCATCAAGGTGACGCCTCTTCCATTATTGCAGGTAGCTGCTGAGCTCTTCATTTCCTATCTTTAGCACTTTGAAGTGGCATTCCGATACTTTCTGCGTTTGCACTTTCATTCTCTCTTCAGTCCTTCTCTTCGATTTCCTCATTTTTCTCCCTCGCTGAGTGAATTGTTTTCACCCTCACTTTATTTTTAACTAATTTATGACCACCCCTCTCCTCGGTATCTCAACGAAGGTTGCTCCAGTGCATCAAACTGCAGCAGAGCCATTGTAAAAGCCTGTTGCCATGGTAGCTACTCCATGCAGTGCACAGCATTCACCTCCAAGTATTTGACAGGACTGATTTGCCGGTAACTAGGCAATGCTCTTGTCACTGAAGATGTGTGCTCTGTTTTGGAAGTGAAACCACCGCATTATTCTTGGAGCTTCAGGGAAGGAACCTGGTGACTAAGTGAGCCCTAACACCACACGGCTTTGAGGTGGCGCGGTCAGAGCTATGGGTACTCTCCATCTGTGCAGTCATCAAGAGAGCACTGTGGGGAAGGACCACAGTCTGGTCTGGTGGTTCTCAACCTTTTTCTTTCCACCCACATCCTACCTTAAGTATTCCCTATGCCATCGGTGCTCGGTGATTAGTAAGGGATTGCTTAAGATGGGATGTGAATGGAAAGAAAACGTTTGAGAACTACTGTTTCAATTGTCCCTCACTGACTCATTATGTGGATGGTTTCATAACTCCAAAGAAAATAGACCATTGACAATTTTTCTCAAGCAAAATATTTCAGTAACAATTGGATCTAGAGCAGTGGTTCTCAACCTTCCCTTCCCACTCACAGACCACCTTAAGCAATCTCTTACTAATCACAGAACACTTGTGGCATAGGGAATATTAAAGTGGTACATGAGTGGAAAGAAAAAGGTTGAGAACCACTGGTCTAGTCTTTCCAACACTGGGTATTGAGGGACTGAAACCAAAGCGAAGCCTAAAACAGCATGGTGGTGGGGGGGGGGGGGGGGGGCGGGGGGATATACATTAAATTTAACATTTAAATATTTTTATTTTTTAAGAATTTAGACAAAGAGCATGGTAACAGGCCATTTCTGCCCACGAGCCCGTGCCGCCCAATAACACCCAATTGACCTACCAGTATGTTTTGAACAGTTGGAGGAAATTGGAGCCCCCAGAGGAAACCCCCGCAGACATGGGAGATCATACAAACTCCTTACAGCGTGGGATTCGAAGCCCAGTCCCAATCGCTGGCGCTGTAATGGCTTTGTGCTAACCTCTATGCCCCAGTGGTGTAAATAGAGAGCAGATGTAATAATGAACCACGATGGGAGTGTCTGAACTCAATAGTGAGGATGCGAACAGACTTTGAACGATTTTCTTTTTGTCAATAATTTATTGTAAGAAAAGTCTTACTTTTGAGTGGAAAAAAATGAGCTGGGGCAGGAGGAGACTGGTGTCCATGATGTGCTCCCATCTGAAGTGGGGTTTCAACCCCTGGGCTGCTCGTCCACAGATACCAACCAAGCCCCAAGTGACAGTGATGCCTCCAAATGCATTCCTGTGCAGCTCATTGTATAGCTGCACCCTGCTTCAGGAAATCCAGTCACCTTCAGTCTGTTGAGTAGATTTTAGAAGGAAGGTAGTCGGCACAGGGATTGATGTGCTTTTGACTGGAGAGGAATTTCTAGATGTGACCTTTTCTTTTTAAAATGAAAGCCTGCAGGGGGTGTGTGGCCCAGTGCAGCGCCCAGACGTGCTGGAGAAATACAGTACGTCACACAGCATCCATAGAAAGTGACGGGCAACCAATGTTTCTGGACTGGGCCCTTCCTCAGGAATGCTGAAAGACAGGCGGACGTCTGAATCAAGATGGGAGAGAGGGTGGTGCTGGGGGCAGAAGCGCAGGCAAATGGCTAAGAGGTAAAAGCTGGGAGGAGAATCGGAATTGATTGTCATGTACAAGTCACAAAATTCATTGTTTTGCAGCAGCGTCGCAGTCCAAACATTAAATATAAAGCACCTGACATCAATAAAGATAAATAGTATAAGAAATGTCAAAGTGAGGCCGTGTCTTCGGTTCATTGATTATTCAGTAACCTGAGGACAGCGGGGAAGAAGCTCTCCTTGTGCCGCTGAGTGCTCGTCTTCAGGCTCCTGTACCTTTTTCCCAATGGTAGCAGAGTGAAGAGGGCCTGGCCTGGGTGGTGGTGGGTCTTTGAAGATAGAGGCTGCTTTTTTAACACACTGCCTCATGTAGATGTCCTTGATGGAGTGAAGTCTGGTGCCTGTGATGTTGCAGGCCAAATAGACTCTGGAGTCTATTCTTGTCCTGAATGTTGTCGCCTCTGTACCAGACAGTGATGCAACCAGCCAGAATGCTCTCCATGGTACACCTGTAGAAGTTTACAAGAGTCTTCGGTGACATACCGAACTGCCTCAGATAACCTCGCAAAGTATAGCCACTGGTGAGCCTTCTTTGTGATTGCATCAACATGGAGGTTCAGGACAAATCCTTGGAGACATTGACACCCAGGAATTTGAAGTCCTTGACCCTCTCCACTACTGACCCCTTGATGAGAACTGAGTCGTGTTCCCTTGACTTCTGATGGAAAAGGAGGCTGAGAAGTGGGAGATGGCCGAGGATGAAAAAAAGATGGCTCCGTGATAGAAGAAGGCAGGGAAGGAGGTGGGGAGCCAGAGGAAAGGAGATGGGGAAGGGGGAAAGAGAACGGCCAGGGTAGGGCATTAACCGAAATTGGATGTCAATATTGATGCCATCTGGTTGGAGAGTGCCCAGATGCAATATGTGGTATTGTTCCTTCAGTTTGCAGGTCGCTTTGGTTTGGTCATGCATGAGGCAATGGACAGACATGTCAGTTTGGTATTGGTATGTGAATTAAAATGGTTGACTACTGGGAGGTACTTGCTGTTGCAGAAGACAGTGAAGAAACTCAATAAAATGACTTCCCAGTCTGCGTCCCGTCTCCCCGATGTAGAGGAGGCCCCCATCGGGAGCCCCTGATGCATTAGATAACTTAACCAATTCTCAAGTGTTACTTCACTTCAGAGGTAGGTACCAAGAGGGTGATTAGTGGGAGGAGCTGAATGGACGTGGGAGTCATGAAGGTTGCAGTCCATGCAGATAGAGGAGAAAGGAGGAGAGGGGATACCATTGTAGGTGGAGGAAATTGCAAAGGATGCTGTGTTGGATGTGGAGACTGGTGAGGTGGTAGGGGAGGATGAGAGGAACCCTGTTGGGGGCGTGGCAAGATGGCGTAGAGTCTAGATGTGGGATCTTGACCTCTCTGGCTGGACTTTTAAGTACCTGTTTTTAACCCTTTGTTTTCAAGTTTAAAATTTTTAAATTTTAGTTTAAAGTATTAAGGAATGGTTATGGCCATTAATGGTAAGAAGATTAAACCTCAAGTGCAGAAGAAGTCACATTTTCGAAGTGTTGAAGATTTGGGGCATAAACAACTTGCTACAGCTTCAGGTTTAACTTCCTTAGTGCCTAAACCACAAAGACTGCATGTGGGAGCTGAAAAAAAAATGTCTACTATTCACCAAGTGAAGGATATTACCCATTCTCTGGAGGAAGGTGCATGTTCCCAAGAAATGGATCCTGATTCTGGCAACCTGCTGATTTTAACGGAGGGAGCATGCAGGAAGATGACTCCATTGTCTGAAATGCTTCAGGCACCACTCCAACCTGAAGATTTCGATCTTATTTGTGATTTTTCTGGAAAAACAGCAAGTTGTGGGGGGAGCCTGGCGTCGATCCCCTGAGGAAGTCAAGGTGTCGTCACTGGGAGTCCAGACCCGCAGTAAAACTGTTAAAATGCCTTTTGTTGCGTTGCAGCAGGAGCTGCAGTTACCTGGTTCTGCCACTAAGTTAGAGAAAACAGGGCTGAGCTTTTCTGAGCTACAATATAAGCAGTTAAATGCTGTGATTCAGCCTATAATGCAAGAGCTGGCTCAAATGAATGTTAGTATAAGTTCAGAATTCAATACAGTTAAAGCACGTGTGGAAGCATCTTGTGAAGATTTAAAAAAAATTCAGTCTGCTTTTTTGGAATGTAAACAGCAAGTGGCTTCTAATACAGAAAAAGTGTTGAAGGTTGAAAAATCCATTATAGAATTGCGAGAACATGAGAAGGAGTTAGAGAGGAAAATAGACTATTTGGAGAATCAAAGTAGAAGGAATAATGTGAAAATTGTTGGTTTGCCAGAAGGTATGGAAGGACAAGATCCTCTTCTTTTTTTTAAAGACTGGATCCAACAAGTACTAGGGCAAGAATTTTTTTCTGAAGGCTTGGTACTGGAAAGAGCTGATAGAGCTTTAAGAAGAACACCTTTACCTGGTCAACCATCGAGACCTGTAATAATTCGATGTTTGAATTATTTGGATAGAGAAGCAATACTTCGTCTAGCAGTGCAAAATGCGAGACAATGACAAAGTCCGTTATTGATTCAGAATAGCAGAGTTTTTTTAAAATCCTGATTTGAGTCAAGAGGTCATTCAAGGTCGACGTCGATTTAATCCAGTTAAAGAAGTTTTGTGGTGTAAAGGTTATGAGTCTACTTTTCGCCATCCGGCAGTTCTGAAGGTGTTTCATAGAGACTATCAATTTTGTTTTTTTGAGAATGAGCGTGAAGCAATGATTTTTGCTGATTCATTGTCAGATATAAGAGGACAAAGACATAGTCCACCATTGTCTTCTAAAGAAAAATCTGGTTGTTCTGGAAACGAAAGAAATGGCAGAAATGGGAAAAACAGGAATGGAAAGAGTCCAACTTCTTTTGAAATGGGATCTCTGAGTTTGGAACCTCTTGGATGAATAGAAGAATCTTCTTATTCTTATTTCACTTTTTATGTTATTATGATATTTTGAGATTATTTTTTGTTAAGCTGGGGAGGGAGAGATTTGTTTTAGGTTCTATTAGTCATCAGCCACTGGTGGGTGATCCACACCCAAATTTTGTTTAGAGATTACTACCTTTTGATAGTTTTTTTCGGGGGGGGGGGTTTTGTTAATTTTTTTTATTTTTTAAATTTTTATTTTATCTAGCTTTTAATTTATGATTTTTTTTCTCCTATTGGAGGGCCTATATACATTGATTTGAGTTTTCATATAAAGATATTATTAGTCTTTAGTAATATTAGTAGATATGTCAAAGTTGAGGTTTGCTACTTTTAATGTTCGAGGTTTAAACAGTCCAATTAAGCGTAAAGATGAGGGACAGCTATGGTATTGATAAGAACTTTTTGTTTCTTTATTATTAAATTTGATTTTTGGTAAAACTTGTCTTTGGTAGAGATATGATTTTACCTGAAATGACTAAATTTGAGACTTTTCTTATGAAAGTTTCAGAGAAGGGTTATATTTCATTTATGTATTAAATATTACAGGATGGTATGGATGAAAAGGGTTGGGATAAATCCAAAGGTAAATGGGTAGTGGATATTGGTTTTATTTTTTCTGAGGATGATTGGTTAGATATTTGTTATGATAGTGTAATTAGACTGATAAATGTACGCTATGTAATGATTAATTTTAATTTTTTATATTAATTATACTTAACACCTGAAAAACTAAAAAAGTATGGTTTTCATGAATCAGATTTGTGTTTTAGATGCGCTAATTCTGTTGGAACTTTTTTTTCATGCTGTTTGGTCATGTGTATATATATATATATATATATAATTTTTTTTGGAAGAAAATTTAATTGTTTTTAGAATACCTGTATAAGATTAAAATACCTTTAGATCCGATAGTATCTTTATTGGACAGTTTGCAACCTCTGAAAGGTTTGGGATTAGATAAATTTCAACTTGCTTTTGTATATTTAGCATTATTTGTAGTGAAAAAATGTATTGCTAGTACGTGGAAAGATACAAATATGACTGATATTAATAGATGGCATAATGAGATGAAATATTGTTTAATAATGGAAAAAATTACATATGTTTCACGTGATAACTATAGTTTTTTTTATTAGTAAGTGGTTGTTATATTCAGAATATTTACATTTTGATTTACGTTGATTATATCTTAATATGTATGTTTAATTTTTCCTTAATATTTTTTCTTCCTTTCTTTATGGCTCTCCTTAGGAGAGCTGGCTGAAAGGGGGTGGGGGGGGGTTTATTTTATTTTTTTCTATAAAATATAACATTCATGTTTCTGGTTCATTGTTGTATATGTTATTTACTATCTGTATTTTGAACAAATAAATAAAGTTTAAAAAAAAAAGAGAGGAACCCTGTTGTTGGGACTCAGGGTAGAGGGGGCCAGGGCAGATGTGCAAGAAATAGAGAATATGGGGATAAGGGCTAAATTGATGGCAGTGGAGCTGAAGCCACATTTTTTTTTAAAAGGAAGTGGACATCTCAGATGTGTTGGAATGTATCCTTGAGGTTGTGACAGTGAAGTAAGCAAGGTTTTAGCTTTTTCTCTATTGACGGTGCCACATTTTCAAGAATGTAAAAGGCCCCAGTAGAAGCTTTAGATAGGGAGACGAATGCCTTTATTGTTTCAGCCAGCATCTTTCACAGATACAGCATTTCTGGAGATCTCAGATTTTTGCTGCTACCCTTGATGGAAACAACTGTTGGTCGAGTCTCCTTGGGTGATGCGGTGAGCCCGTCTGTAATGAACCCTTGGGAGAATGGGAGGGCTTGTGCTGAATCAATGTTTCGAGTCACTCGTGTGAAAATTGGAGCTTGGAAATGTGTGAACACAAAATTGACTTCTGTGCTGTGTGTAAAAATAAAATTAAAAAAAATGAAATAAATACCCGGAGGTTTCACAGTCTAAAGAATGTTAATTGCATCTCTGTTCGCCGTCATTTTCCATCCCTGAAATGCTGCAGAATCTTATTAAATCACGATTAAAGCATGAACTCTGTCTGCTGTTCAGAAGCAATGGTCACTTTGTGGATTTGGTTGAGTTTCATTTCACTCTTATATGTCTGCCTATTTCAGTAGAAGTCAGTGTGGGTGGAGACACAGGCTTTGGCTTTTTATAGCAAGGAAACGACGCAACTTGGACAGAAATAACATCTAACGATCTTCCCTCACTTTACTCACATATCTATTGCTTCATGGCAGTCCTTTCTCCAAGTCACTCCACGTGATGCAAAGACTGGTTCTGCCTTTTGCCAGCTTCCCTGACCCACATCCCCACTGTCTGGTCTCCGACTCCCTCCAATAAACTTATGAAAGTCTGGCTGATCATTGAGGTCAGGGTAGCTGTCCTCCAAAGGTCCGTGTGATCAGATCGAAGCCCTTGTCCCTATTTTACAAACAGCTGGGAAGTAAAAAGCGAAAGTCTGCAAACATCGTGAGGTTGAAGTAAGAACATAAATCTGGTGAAACTCAGCAGGTCAAGCAGTGATCTTTATACAGCAAAGATAAAGATACATAACTGACATGTTGGGCTTGAGTCCTTCATCAAGATGTGGGAAAATGTCAGCAGGCATCTGAACAAAATAATGCCTGCTGACATCTTGTCCCTCTTTGATCTGCTAAGTTTCTCCAGCGTTGGGTTTGTTTTACAAACGGCAGGAGCCTGTGTTGGGACAAGTTTTTATTTTGGCTGGCTGGAATAATTTCTGACACAGTGGTCTCCTTGTATAAGTCCATCATCTTTTGCCAAGTATGAGATGCCTACAGGTTCATGCCCTCTGTTCTGCATGCAGTTTTGGTTTCAATTGAAAACTGATGGCCTTGCCTTCAAAATAAAGGATAACGAGGTAATTTCTACTCTTTCGAGGGATTCAGTGAATTATGTGCTGACTTAGTTGATGTAACCAGGGCTGGTGTGCGTTTGTGTCATTGCTGTCTTTTTTTGTTGGTCACTATTGTTTGTTTCCAGCCTTCAATAGCACCTGGGTTATCCTCTCAGTTGTTTAAAACCTGGCGAACCCACAGGGAACTGTACTTTTCAAAATTACAAGTGTGCTTCTGTGGGATGTGGAGGCCAGAGATTTAGTTCAACCAGGGGAGAGTTAGGAAGGAGTATTTCAGCTTCAGTAATTCCACTGGATTATAAATAAAAGACAAGTCTGTAAATTTGCTCATTGTGTATTTTCTCAGGCATCATTTTATTGATGAATGCGCATTTGGTTCAATTAGTGAATGATCATGCATGCTCGCTAACATTTAATGATTAAACACGAGGTTCAGTGTGATGAATGCTGCCACAGCAATGACTGTTCATCAGGCAGGAGGCAGTTGTCAAGGGAACTGAACTCCTTTGTTCTGTCGATGGAGCAGAGGTCTGGGCTCAAATGCTGTTCTCAGGGGAAGGCATCTCGCTGTGAGCTGCGTTCTGCGTCTTGGAATCCAGACCTGGTGGGATGTCTTCTCCCTGTCCCCTGTCAAATCAACGTCCAAATACTCCTCTTTGTTCGATGTAAAATAGTGTGCAGCCCCACTCACTCACTTGTGTCAAGCCACTTGTGTCTGTTCACTGACTTTCTCCATTTTACACATCACATCAGGTGTTTTCACTGTGTCCTCAAACTCTGTGTTGAAACCCTCTCTAAAATCCCTACAAGGCTTTAATCACCTTCCCTGGCTTCTTGCATACATTGAGAATGATCAACACGCTGGCTTCAGAGCTGAGAGCGTGAAGTGACATTTGTGAATGTTGATGCCAGTAGGTGCAAGCCAGAACCAAGTAATGGAGCACACGGCAGATCACCCAGGTTCCGATTGTGCAAAGTGGGCTGAAGCTGGGGAGCATATGGCCAACAATTGGCCTCAGCGGTTATGGAAAGGAAGGGCAAGATTAAAAAAAAACAATTTCCATTTCTCCTCACAATCCACCAGATGCTGTTTAAGGAGACCAGATTTTCAGCTGGATGCAGCCAAATGGTGTTACTGCAGCCATGTCCTTGAAATCCCATTCACCTCTTCCTCTGTGCTTGCTTGCTGAGCTCCCCATCCAGCCCTGACCGATTGAGAGTGTCCTTGCACCTCCAATAGCAGGTTCTCTGCTTTCCAATTCTCCCCCCCCCCCTCATTCTCTCCTCCCTTTTAGTAATGCCTTCTGCCGAGGACTCCATTCTTTCCCCTTCCCTGGCTCTCATTCTCCTTAGCCTTCTCTCCTTCTCCTCATCATCGCTTCTTTTCTCCCTATTGGACACTTCAGGATATTGTACTGTGCTAGAAGCATTATATGAGCACCTTGTGTGGAAGTACTAGAATTGTATGAGCAAGAAACGTACAGTACCCTCCATAATGTCTGGGACAAAGACAGGTTTTTCCTTTATTTGCCCCTTGCTCCCCATTTTAAAATTTGTAATCAAAGTGCACATTCCAGATTTTATTCAAGGTTATTTGTAGACATTTTGGTTTGACCCTGTCGAAATTACAGCACTTTTTATGCATAGTTTCCCCCCATTTGAGATCATCAAAATATTTGTGACATTTGGCTTAACAAGGATTTGTGATTACCCAGGAAGGTTTTATTGTTTCATTGGCGCAGATATAAGAGAGCGAGGCTTGTTTCGAGACTTTTCATCACTTTTGCAGACTGTAGTTGCCATTTTTCAACATGAGGTCCAGAGTTAAGTCAATTAAAGTCAAAGAAGACATTATGAGGCTGCAGAACAAGAATGAAGCAGGCAGAGACATCAGCCAAATGTTAGGATTACCAAAATCAACTCTTTGGAACATCATAAAGAAGAAAGAGCAAACTGGTGATATCAGTAATCACAAAGGGGCAAGGAAGACCTCCACGGGGTTTTCAGAATTATTCTCAACATTATGAGGAAAAATCCCTAAACGCCAGTCTGAAAGATCTTCAGGAGGCAGGTGTGGATGTGTCGATGACGACTGTCTGCAGAAGACTTCGTGAGCAGAAATACAGAGGCTACACTGCAAGATGCAAACCACGAGTTGACCATAGAAACAGGATGGCCAGATTTCAGTATTTTAGAACCTGCAGAATTCTGGACAGATAAGACCAAGATTAACCTGTATCAGAGTGATGGCAAGAGCAAAGTTTGCCAGCTAAAAGGAACTGCCTAAGATCCAAAGCAAGCCATCTCATCAGTGAAACATGGTGGTGGGGTTGTTATGCCCTGGGTGGGTGTGTAAGGCTGCCACAGATACTGGTGCACTTATCTTCATTGATGACGCAACTGCTAATGGCAGTAGCAAATTCTCAGCTGCTCAATTTCAAGTAAACTCATTGGGTACCACTTCATCCTAGAGCAAGACAATGACCCAAACATACTGCTAAAGGAGCAAAGGAGTTTTTCAAAGCTAAAAACTGGAACATTCTTGAATGGCCTGATCTAAATCCAATTGAGCATGGCTTCCATATGCTGGAGAGAAAATGTAAGGCGACAAGCCCCCGAAACAAGCAGGAGTTGAAGACGGCTGCAGTCGAGGCCTGGTAGAGTATCACCAGAAGTTACTCAGCACCTGGTGATGTCCATGAATCACAGACTTCAAACAGTCATTGGATGCAAGGGATGTGCAACAAAGTACTAAACATGACTTCTTCAATATATACATACCATTCTGGTGCCCTGAAACGAGGAGACTATGCATAAAAAGTGCTGCAATTTCAACATGGTCAAATCAAAATGTACATAAATATCCTTGAATAAGATCTGGAATGTGCAATTTAATCACATAAATGACTTGACGATAATGTAACTACTTCCTCAATAAGGGCAAGTGTAAGAACTGAGAGGAGAATGTTTGACAAATCTAACATCATTGAATGTTGGTTTGGCACACATGAGCCCATCCTCATCAGAAAGTTAGGGATTCATGCCTTGTTCAGACAATTGCTTCCATGATGCTCTGAAGGAGTGCCCAACTCTCAGTCATGGAAAGAGTTACAGACTCTTTTCCTGGGGTTTTATTGATCCGGAATCTATTTGGGTGACCTCATCACTTTTGATGACTTGGCAACTGTGCTGGTGCCTGAGAAGATAAATATAGTGATCCTGTCAACACCTAGCAAGGTGCTGTGCACCTCAAGTGTGCCATGAAGATTCCAAGTTTGCTCTTCAACTAAACACAGGACCCCACAGTGAGAACAATTCCTCATGGGACGTGTTTAACACATGATAACATGTCACCAAACTGATGGAGCAGAGGAGAGCTGTACATGGACAGAGGGATATGGAGATGGTGAGAGAGAGTTGAGATGGTTGTTAACATAGTGCCCAGGATTCATGCAATTAATTTATATTTTTCTCTTTCTTCCATCCATTCCTCCTATTTCATTGTACCTTTCACAAAATGATACCAGTTAGAATGAGATCCCTGGTGACATCTGTACAGGACCTGTCTGGGATTGGCATGATGGACTTGTGGACACCCTGTATGGATGAAGTTGAACAAGGAAGTCTATAGATGCTGTTATTGTTGCTTAATACACAAACGTACTGGAGAAACTCAGCAGGTCTTCATGTCGAAGATAGATAGTCAGTGTTTTCGGCCTTGGACCTTTGTCAAAAAATGAGCAAAAAACAGGCAGACACCTGAACAAAATGGTGGAGTGAGAGGCACCTCATGGTCAAGAGTTCGCAGGTGGATATGGGTCAGAGTGCAGAAGAGAAAAAAAAACTGGGAAGTGATGGAGGAAGGGAGAGCTCTTTGAATGGGGGGGGGGGGGGTGGGGGGTGGTGGGGAGCCGAAGGAAAGCAGATTGGGAAAGAGCGAGGGACAGGGGACAGGCCTAACAGAAACAGGAGAAGCTGATGTCAATGCCCTTTGGTTGGAGAGTGCTCAGATAGAATATTCGATATTGTTCCTTTGGTTTGTGGGTAGCTTTGGTTTGGCAGTGTACGAGGTGAGGGACACACATGGCCACTGGAAAACCATTGGCATTACAATACACTCAGCAGCCATGCAGTAAGCACAGGTAGAAAAGGGTGACCAACGTTTCGAACCTGGGCCCTTCGTCAGCTATAGATGCTGCATGACCTGAGTTTCTCCAGCATGTTTGTGCATTGCACTTGATCCTAGCATCTACAGACTTTCTTGTTTAAAACCATTGGCAGTACTCTCATTCATAAAAGATCCTGTTGTTACTCCTCAGAGAGAGTATATCTCTGTGTTACCTGTGTCGAATATTTTATTGTAAGCCCTTGCGCTGTGATAAATCATGACTGCATCTGATGTGACATCCATTCGTCCAAGGAAGAATCATCACTACTTGAGAAGCAATGTCTTCAGCAAGATCATTTTGGAACAACTTTTCAATTTTTAGAATGGTCTCTTGTGCTGAGGTTTTAGTGGTGGGTGTGGTGTAAGAGACTGGAATCCATTTTTGAGGAAGGAAGATTACTGTGGAATGAAAAGTCTCATGGTGTCGGAGGTAACATATTGGCCTGGATCTAAAATAGTTCGACTCCCAGGAAACAGAATTGATATGAGTAGGCTTTTTTTTTGGTTAGCAAGAGGGTAACAGGTAGTGTGCCACAGGGATCACTGCTTGGAGCATCAACATCACACCATTTATTTCAAAGACTTGGATGAGGGCATGGTTACAAAACTTTCCGATGACTGGTTACGGTGCTTTCTGTGGATTGGCTCGGAGAGTCTGAAGAGGATGCAAGGGGGTTCCAAAGAAAAGTGCAGAGGTTACGCCGGCAGCAGGCAAAGATGGAGGAAAATGTGGAATTGTCCATTTCGGCAGATTCTGGTGTTCAAGAGCAGGATCCGTACAAAGCTGGTCCTCAAGTAGTTTGGAAAGCTAACTGCGTGTTCACATTTCTTGATGGGGAGCTGAAGATGATGCTTGAGTTACATGGGTTTTGTTGAGACCACTGTTGATGTCCTAATTTGAGGAAAAATATATTTGCATTGGATAAAATTTTAGCAATGGTTCTGAGACCTGGGATTTTGTTCATTGACAAAAGAGTCCTTTTATTCCCCCCCATCACACGTGTCAAAGATTTGGAAGAAAAGGTAGGTAGCATGTTTAGCAAGTTTGCAGATGGCAGCACAATTGGTGATCCAGTGGAGAGTGAAGAAGTTACTGTCGGTTTACAACAGAATTTGGATCAACTGGGAAAATGAGTAAGGGAATTGCTCATGAAATTTAACTCCAATCAGTGGGAGGTTGTGCATTTTGAGAAGGTAAATGGAGGCGAGGACACGTATCAAGAATGTGAAGGCCCTGGGTGTGTTGCTGGACAGAGAAACCTTTGGGTAACACGTACAGTTTAATGAAAGTGGTGACACAAGTGGACAGAGTGGTGAAGAAAGTGCTTGTCTTCTTTGGTTGAGACACTAAGTATAGATGTTGAGAGGTAATGTACTTTGGCAGATCTGATGAAGGAGGACATGGATAATGAGTGGGAGCTCTACAGTGCCTATGAGGATCAGGCATGACTCTAGTCTACACATCAGGACAAAACAAAAGGCCCTGTCCCAAAATATTGTTTATGATATATTTTCGATGGAAGCAGCCTGACCTGCTGAATTCCTCCAGCATGGTTGTATGTCACACACAACCCCAGCGTTTGCAACTTTCTTGCTTTATGGACCTTTGTGTATTGGTCCATAGAATCCAAAAGGTGATGTACAGGTGCGTAAGATGGGAGAAGAAAGCAGATGGGATGTTGGCCTTCATTATCTGGGACACAGTCGATCACAGAAGTTATGGCTTGGACTTTGATACCTGTATGAGATGAACTGACCAGGTTCACTCAGGCCGCGGTCTCCTCTGCATTCTGAGCTTAGTGTCCTGCTGCTGTGAATTGCAACTGTTGATAAGCTCAATTGTTGAAATCAGTCATTTAGAAAGCTCATTCCTTTTAAAAGCCATTGCTAGGCGATGGAGTAGCCTATTCCTGAATTTCACCAGGACGTTGGAGCCCAGCGGGAATGAGATGGGAAGAATGAAAGCAGTTCCATATGCAAATAGGAAATTGGCTGTCCTGAACAGTGTCATTATGGGTTGCCTAATTTGGTGTCAAAGTTATCCAAACCCTTGACTTGAAAGAGCTCTTTCTAAATGACTCTGGGACATCTGGGACAAGGACCCAGCAGCCTCCAGTGGGGGCAAGAATTACAAGTATGACTATGAGCTGCAAATTGATTTCAATTTACTTTGGACCAATTCCCTCCTATTGACAGTCCTCGGAACATCTAGAGCAAGCCCCCTCCTCAAAACAGGAAGCTGCGTTCGTGATAACAAAGCTCACCCATTACATCCCTAATATGTTGGAAGTTCAGTGTTGGCACAAATGTGATGGGGTGATCACAGAATCTGATTTCAGATTTGTTGTCCGAGTACATACATGACATCACATATTACCCTGAGATTCTTTTTCCTGTGGGCAAGGTAGAATTACCACTTATTAGAAATGCAAAAAAAAAACTGTACGCATTTAAACAAATAAAGAAATATAAACAACTGTGTAATATACAGAGGAAAATATCTCTTCTTTGGCTTGGCTTCGCGGACAAAGATTTATAGAGGGGTAATGTCCACGTCAGCTGCAGGCTCGTTTGTGGCTGACAAGTCTGATGTGGGACAGGCAGACACGGTTGCAGCGGTTGCAGGGGAAAATTGGTTGGTTTGGGTTGGGTGTTGGGTTTTTCCTCCTTTGTCTTTTGTCAGTGAGTTGGCTCTGCGGTCTTCTTCAAAGGAGGTTGCTGCCTGCCGAACTGTGAGGCGCCAAGATGCGATATCAGCCCACTGGCAGTGGTCAATGTGGCAGGCACCAAGAGATATAAACAAACAATAAAGAGCAAGGGTCCTTAAATGAATCTCTGATTGAGTTTGTCATTGAGGAGTCTGGTGGTGGAGGGGGAGCAGCTGTTCCTGAACCTGGTGGTGCAAGTCTTGTGGCAGCAGCGAAAACAGAGCGTGTGCTGGGTGGTGCAGATCCTTGATGATCGCTGCTGCTCTCCAATGGCAGTGTTCCCCATAGATTTTCTCAATGGTGGGGATGGTTTTACCTGTGATGTCCTGAGCTGTGTCCATTACCTTCTTCAAGGGTATTGGTGTCCCCATAGTAGACAGTGATGCAGCCGGTCAGCACACTTTCCACCACACCTCTGTAGAAATTTCCCAGGGTTTGTGATGTCATACCAAACCTCCGCAAACTCTTGAGGAAGTAGAGGCACTGACGTGCTTTCTTCATGATGCCATTGGTGTGCTAGATCCTGGAAAGATCCTCTGAGATAGTGACTCCCAAAAACTTAAATTTGCTCACCCTCTCCACCTCTGATCCCCCAATGATCACTGGATAGTACACCTCTGGTTCTCCCTTCCTGAAGTCAACACCTGGTTTTAGTGACATTGAGTGCGGTCAGATGCAAAAACTAAAGCAGTATCTCACAGCCCAGCCAGAAAGGTGTTTATGAATTTTAACTTCTGTGAACTGGGTGACTGGATTTGAAGTGAATATCAGATCTGTGAATGAAACAAATTTGATGGCGATTGCACTCATCTAATTTACCGGCCTCTGCTGGCAGCAAACACCTTGTCGCTCTTGTTTCTGCCTTTGAGCTGTTGCTTTAAACCATGCTGGCGTGTCCACCATTGCAGTTTGTAGCACCAATGACACTGAGTTTAGTCTGCCCACTCCTCCATCCTCGGCGTGATGTTCCAGGAGCAGAAGGATAAACGCTATTGACTGTGGTCCCAACCAGTTTTATATAGGACAATTTCTCTTTGCCTGGGATCAACATGAATTGTCACCAATTAAATAGTAAGTATTCTTAACAGGGGAACCTGTTACCTATTGGTTGCACGATGAGTATAGTGGTTAGTGCAACAAGTGACCTGCGTTCTAGGGCTGGTAGGGACTTTTAAAAGACTCTTTGACAGGCACACCGTTGCAGGGCTGGTAGGGACTTTTAAAAGACTCTTTGACAGGCACACCGTTGCAAGAAAAATGGTGATGGGCTGTGATGGAGGGAAGGGCAAGATTGATGTGGAGTCAGTTTATGCAGGTCGGCACATTGTGGGCTGAAAGACCGGTACCGTGGTGCACTGAATCTGGTGCTTCCAATGTTTGTACATTCTCCCTGTGACCAGCTGGGATTTTTTTTTCTGGGTGCTCCAGTTTCCTCCTACCCTCCAAAAGTTGGACAAGGTTCAAAGGTTAATTTGGTATAATTGGGCAGTACAGGTTTCAAGGGCCGGAAGTGCCTTCTACTATGTTGTATCATTAAAACTGAAAAGAAATTTCTGGTACTCTAGATGCGGTCTCACTTGTGACTTGGACAGCTGTAGTGAGACTTCCCTATTTACTTCTCCAACCCCATTGAAGAAGGGCAACATTCCATTTGCCCAACCGTGGCTTCCCTTGGGTTAGTTGAATTGTTCTATGATGTTTCATCCATAGAAACATAGAAACATAGAAGATAGGAGCAGGAGTAGGTCATTCAACCCTTCGAGCCTGCTCCGTCATTCAACAAGATCATGGCTGATCTTAAAGTTCAATACCCCGTCCCCGCCTTCTCTCCGTAACCTTTAATACCCTTATACTGAAGAAATATATCTAATTCCCTCTTAAATATATTTAATGAACCTGCCTCTACTGCCCTCTGTGGCAATGAATTCCACAGATTCTGGGTCAAGAAATTCCTCCTCATCTCGGTCCTAAATGGTTTGCCTATTATCCTCAAACCATGGCCCCGGGTTCTGGATTTTCCCATCCTTGGAAACATCCCATCTGCATCCATTCTGTCCAGTCCTGCCAGAATTTTATATGTCTCTATGAGATCCCCTCTCAATCTTCTAAACTCCAGCGAATACAATCCCAATTTGCGCAATCTTTCCTCATATGTCATTCCTGCCATTCCAGGTATCAGCCTGGTGAATCGCCTCTGCACTCCCTCCATTGCAAGAACATCCTTCCTTTGATAAGGTGACCCAAACTGCACACAATACTCCAGGTGTGGTCTCACCAAGGCCCTGTACAGCTGCAGTAAGGTATCCTTGTTCCTATACGCAAACCCTCTTGATATGAAGGCCAACATACCATTTGCCTTTTTAACCGCCTGCTGTACCTGCATGCTCGCCTTCAGAGACTGGTGTACAAGTACCCCTAGGTCTCTCTGCACTTCCCAATCTCTTAATCTATTGCCATTCAAATAGTAATCTGCTCTCCGGTTTGTATTACCAAAGTGGATAACCTCACATTTATCCACATTGTAGTGCATTTGCCATGTATCTGCCCAGTCCCTCAATTTATCCAAATCACACTGGAGCTTCCTGACCCCCTCTTCAGTGCACACAACCCCTCCTAGCTTAGTGTCATCTGCAAATTTGGAGATATTACATCCAATCCCCTCATCCAGATCATTAATGTAAATTGTGAACAGCTGGGATCCCAGTACAGATCCCTGTGGCACCCCACTGGTCACCGCCTGCCACTCAGAAAATGAGCCATTTATCCCAACTCTCTGTCTTCTACCTGCCAGCCAGTTCTCAATCACATCAATACTTTGCCCCCAATCCCATGAGCCTTGATTTTGGAAGCCAGTTGTTTATGCGGGACCTTATCGAAGGCCTTTTGGAAGTCCAGGTACACCACATCCACTGGCTCTCCCCCATCTATTTTACCTGTCACCATCTCAAAGAATTCCAATAGATTTGTCAAGCACGATTTACCTTTTGTAAATCCATGTTGACTCCGTCCGATCCCTTCTCTGCTAGTCATATGTTCCGCTATTACATCCTTAATAATGGATTCCATCATTTTGCCCACTACTGATGTAAGGCTCACTGGCCTATAATTCCCAGATTTTTCTCTACCCCCCTTTTTAAATAGTGGGGTAACATTAGCTACCCTCCAATCCATGGGTACTGATCCTGAGTCTATCGAGTTCTGGAAAATAATTCTTAAAGCATCTGCTATCTGAATGGCCACTTCCTTAAGTACCCTAGGATGTAGATTATCAGGCCCTTGGGATTTATCTGCCTTCAATCCCATCAATTTCCCCAAGACCATGTCCTTAGAGATACTGATTTCTTTCAGTTCCTCCCTTGCATTAGTCTCTATGTTTCCCAACATCCTTGGGAGGTTATTTGTATCCTCTCTTGTAAAAACAGAACTAAAGTAAGAATTTAATTGGTCTGCCATTTCCTTATTCCCCATTATATATTGCCCTGATTCCGACTGCAAAGGACCTACTCTGGATTTCACCAATCTTTTCCTCTTGACATATTTATAAAAGCTTTTGCAGTCGATTTTTATATTTGCCGCAAGCTTACTTTCGTAATTTATTTTTGCTCTTTTGATTAATCCCTTTGTCCTCCTTTGGTGCATCTTGAACTGCTCCCAGTTTTCGGATGTGGTACTTTTTTTGGCCAATTGATATGCTCTCTCTTTGGACCTAATGCTGTCTCCAATTTCCCTTGTTATTCACGGTTGAGACACCTTTTTTGGTTTATTTTTATGCCAAACCAGTATAAATGATTTTTGTAATTTCTCCATTAGATCTGTGAATGCTTTCCATTGTCTATCCACAGTCAACTTCCCCATAAACACCACCCAATCAATCTTACTCAACTCCCGTCTCATACCATCATAATTCCCTTTATTTAAATTCAGGACCTTAGTCTCGGTTTTAATTTCATCACTCTCCATGTTGAGTGAGAATTCGATCAGATTGTGATCGCTCCTACCCAAAGGGCCACATGTTAATTTACTGATGTTCATGCTCAGAAGTCCAGGAAGAGAAAAATGCATTAACTGCCCTTGCTGGGTATCTGTTAGTAATCAGTGAGAAGATTGAGAAACCCATCAGGCCAGGCCACATCCATGGAGAAAAGTGGTCGGTCAACGACTCGTGTGGAGACCCTTTGTTATTGAGTCCTTCCAGTTTCTTGGTATTTGCTCTGTGTGAAAAAAGTCTTGTTTGATGAACAATTACTCCAAATGCATTCAAGTTGAGATTGGTTTAATGTTCATTTTAAATTGTTTCACTAGCTGGGGTTTCTCCACTTTCAGCACGGAGTTAAGCTAAAACCCAAAGGTCCCTCTGTTCATCATGCTCTTTAGTAACCAACCATTAATCTTGTACTCAGCCTTCTGGTTTGTCCTTCAAAAAATGCATTACCTCACACTTCCAGATTGAAATCCATCTGCCACTTTTCTGCACAGCTCTGCATCCTGTCTCTATCCACTTGTAACCTTCGATTACCTTCAGCTCCACCCACAACTCTTCCAACCTTCATGTCAGTGGAGCTGTTCTAGTGAACCTGTGCGGACTCGAAATGCCAACATGGCCTGTTTCCGCTCCGTAAATGGTTATATGGTTATGAACTGCAAACTTACTAACCCATCCAGGTCACTTATAAAAGTCACAAAGCGCAAGGCGCTCCACTACTAGTCACCGATCTCCAGGCAGAATACTTCCTTTCCATTTCTACTCCCTGCAAGCCAATTTTATATCCACACAGCAAAGGTTTCAGTGATCCCATGCCTCATGACTTTCTGGATGAGCCTCTCATTGGGGACCTTGTCAAATGCCTTGCTAAAATCCATGTAAACCACATCTAACACCCTACCTCACCAAATTGTGACCTCTTCAAAAAAGCTCAATGAGGCTAGTGAGGCCATGCTGACTCTCCTTAAGTAGACTGTACCTCCAAATCCTCGTAGATCCCATCCTTAAGAATCCTCTCCAATAGTTTGCACACCACAGACATTAGACTCACTGGTCTATAATCCCCAGGATTCTCCCTATTACCTTTTTTAAACAAGGGGACTACATTTCCCATTCTCCAATCATCTAGAACATCTTCTGTGGCCAAAGAGGAATCAAAGATCATTGCATCTCTTCTTTCACTTCCCACAGCAACCTTGGTTATATTGCGTCCAGCCCTGGGGGATTTATCAATCTTGATGTTTTTAAGAAGATCCAACATTTCCTCTTCCTTAATCTTCACTTTGTCCAGCACACAGGCCTGTTCAATTCCGACCTCACCCTGAACAAGATCTTTTTTTTTGTGAATACTGAGACAAAGTATTCATTTTGGACTTCACCAACCTCCTCTGCATCCAGGAACATTTCTCCCCCTTTATCCTTTAATGGCCCCTCCCTCATTCTCATCATCTTTCTGTCCTTCACTCCTTAATCCTACATGCCAAAGCCTTCTCATACCCCCTTCGAGATCTCCTGTCCTTTCTTAAGCTCCTTCCTTTCTCATGAGCCCTTCCTATTTCCTGCTTCCTCCATCTAACATATGCTTCCTTCTTCCTCTTGACTAGTTGCCCGTCCTGTTTTGTCAATCATAATTCCCCTTTCCTACCATCTTTTCCTTGTCCCAGTGAGATAAACCTATCTTGAATCCTGCACTAGTGGTCCCTAAACTTCCTCCATGTTACTTTTGTGGTTTCACCCTTGAACATCTGATTACAATTTACTCTCGCTAGTTCCTGCCTCATCCCTTTGTAATTAGCCCTTCCCAGTTAAGCACTTTCCTATTTTGTCTGTTTTTATCCTTGTCTATAGCTATGTTAAAGCTAAGAGAATTGTGGTCACTCTCATCGAAATGCTCCCCCACCTGACTATGTTAATTCCCCAGAACCAGATCTAGTATGGCCTCTCCTCTCGCCGGCTGGTCCACATCCTGTGTCAGGAATCCTTCTTGATCACACCTGGCAAATTCAGCCCCACCTATCCCTCCTGCAGTCAGGAGGTGCCAGTAATTGTAGCAAAGTTGAAATAACCCATAACTACAATCCCATCTATGTATATATCCAATTTATTCTTGAAACTTAAGATCGAGCCTGCATTCACCATCGCAGCTTGTTCCACACTTGCACAACTCTCTGAGTGAAAAAGTTCCCCTTATATTCCCCCAAACCTTTCCCCTTTCACCCTAAAGCCATGTCCTCTCGTATATATCTTCCCCAATCGAAGTGGAAAAAGCCTACTCACTTGCACTCTGTCTATACTTCTCATAATCTTGTAAACCTCTATCAATTCTCCCCTCATTCTTTTTTATTCAAAGAAATAAAGTCCTAACCTGCTTAATCTTTCCCTGTAACTCAACTCCTGAAGAACTGGCAACATCTTAATAAATCTCTGCACTCTTTCAATCTACTGATATCCTTTAGATCCTCTCTCCCTCTCTCTGGAAGTGTGAGGTAATACCTCCAGTATACCTGTAGGTGACCAGAATTACATGCAATATTCCAAATTTAGCCTCACCAATGTTAAACAACTTTAACATAACATCCCACCTCCTATACTCAATATGTTGATTTATAAGGCTAAGATGCCAAAAAGCTTTCTTTACAGCCCTGTCCACCCATGACTCCACCTTCAGGGAACTAGGTGTCTGTATTCCCTGATCTCTTTGCTCATTTGCACTCCTCAGTGCCCCACCATTTACCATGTATGTCCTACCTTCTAAAATGCAACATCTCACACTGGCCTGCATTAAACTCGATCTGCCATTTACTGGCCCATTTTCCCAGTTGGTCCAGATCCCTCTGCAAACTTTTAAAATTTTTGTCACTGTCCACTACACCTCTGATCTTTGTGTCATCAGCAAACTTACTGATCCAATTTACCACATTATCATCCAGATCATTGATATAGACAACGAACAACAATGGTCCCAACACAGATACCTGAGCCACACCACTAGTCAAAGACCTCCAGTCTGAGAAGCAACCACCTATTCTCTCTTTTCTTCCACACACCCATTTTCGAATCCAGTTTACAACCACTCCATGGAAACCAAGTGCTCTGCATTGTCTGCCTATTCACTTTCCCTCTCCTAACAGTTACCTCTCCTGACTTTTAAGGTCAACCGTCTCCCTGAAGCTCCTCTCTATTACTGCCTCAACCTCTTGAATAATCCTGAGTTCATCCAGCTCCAACTCCAGCTTCCTAATATGGTCTCCCAGGAGCTGCAACTGGATGCACCTCTTGCTGTCACGTGTGCTGTCCCAGATTTTGCACGTCCTGCAATCAGGGCACTCAACTGCCATAACTTCTGACTCCATTAATTCCACTCAATTTAAATTCAAAGATCTTACCTCTCTCTCTCTCTCTCCCTCTCTCTCTCTCTCTCTCTCTCTCTCTCTCTCTCTCTCTTCTCTCTCTCTTTCTCTTTCTCTCTCTCTCTCTCTCTCTCTCTCTCTCTCTCTCTGAATCAGGATTTATTGTCATGAAATTTGGTGTTTTGCGGCAGAATCATAGAGCAAACATTCATATCATAACCATTAATAAATTAAGATAATAATAACAATTATAGTGCACGAAATGTAAGGCCGTGTCTTTGGTTCATTGATTATTCAGGAACCTGATGTCAGCGGGGAAGAAGCTGTCCCTGTGCCGCTGAGTGCTCATCTTTAGACTCCTGTACCTTTTCCCGATCGTAGTAGAGTGAAGGGGACATGGCCTGGTTGGTGGGGCTTTGAGGATAGAGGCTACTTTTTCAAGACACCACCTCATGTAGATGTCCTGCATGGAGTGAGGTCTGGTCCCTGTGAATGTCACAGGCTGAGTTAACTACACTCTGGAGTTTATTCTTGTCCTGAGAGTTGGGGCCTCCATACCAGGCAATGAATGCAAGCAGCTAGAATGCTCTCCACAGTATACCTGTAGATGTTTTTGAGAGTCTTCAATGACATAACTGAATCTCCACAGATACCTTACAAATTCTAGCCACTGGTGAGCATTCTTTGTGATGGCATCAACGTGGAGGCTCCAGGACAGATCCTCGGAGATGCTGACACCCAGGAATTGAAATTCTTGATCCTCTCCACTACTGAGCCTCGATGAGGACTGGGTCATGTTTCCTGGCTTTTTCCTGAAGTCCACAATCATCTCCTTGGTTTTGCTGACATTGAACACAAGGTTGTTGTCATTACACCATTCAACGAACTGATCCATCTCCCTCCTGTACGTTTCCTCATTGTCGTTTGTGATTCTGCCGACAACTGTGGTGTCATTGGCAAACTTGTAGATGGCATTGGAATTGTACCTGGCCACATAGTCATGGGTATATAATGAGTAGAGCAGTGGGGTAAGCACATATCCTTGGGATGCACCTGTGTTGATAATCAGTGAGGAGGAGATGTTGTTTCCAATTCGTACTGACTGTGGGCTTCTGAAGAGAAAGTCAAGAATTCACTCTCTCTCTCTCTCTCTCTCTCTCTCTCTCTCTCTCTCTCTCTCTTTCTCTCTCTCTCTCTCTCTCTCTCTCTCTCTCTCTCTTTCTCTCTCTCTCTCTCTCTCTCTCTCTCTCCAATATCTTTCTATCTTTCTATCTCTATCTCTCTCTATCACCACTGTTCCTTTTGTATTTACTACCCTAATATGCTTATTACTTATGAGTATGGATGAACATAGGGTTCAAAATCCATGCATCCCTCAAGGTCGCTGCACACCTTGATGGAATAGTTAAGAAGGCCAGTGAGATGCTGGGATTCATTAATGGGGGGATTGAGTTCAGGAGTAGAGAGGTTGTGTTACAACTCACTAGGGTTGGTGTCACCCGGTGTGGTAACTCCTGGTTTTACACCTGGGGCGGGGGTTCGAGCAGCAGTGCAGACAGGGATAAGGAGTGTGTGGTGACTGTGGCGCTGTCTGGGGGGTGGGGGTTGGCGGAAGTGGTGCTGTCCGTGGGCACTGGTAGAGGAGGTGGCACTGACAGGGGAGAGGGGCGGTGTCAGCGGAGCTGACCGTGGGGGGAGGTGGTGGCGATACTGGGCGGGGGCATGGTGACGGCAGCAGCACTGAACGGGGTGGGTGAGAGGGCAGTGTTGGCGATGCTGACTGTGGGGGGGGGGGGGTGGGTGACAGCAGCAGCTTGGAACTTGTAGTGCATGCGGACGAAACCACAAGATTCATTTTGGTGACACCCCTTTGATGGTGTCACCCAATGCAATCCATGCACCCCCTAGTGATGTCAGTGACTTGGAATATTGTGTTGAGTTCTGGTCAGCTCATTATAGGAAGGATGTGGAAGCTATGGAGAGGTTGCAGAGGAGATTTATCCAGATGTTGTGTGGATTGGAAAATATGTCTCATGAGGCAAGGTTAGTAGAGCTGGGAATTTTCTCTTTGGACAGTAGATGAGAGGTGACTTAATAGAGGTCTACAAGATTCTGAGAGGCATAGATAGGGTGGACAGCCAGCACCTGTTTCCCAGGGCGGGAATGGCAAATACCAGACGACATGTGTACAAAGTGAAGGGAGGGAAGTTTAGGGGGAGACATCAAGAGTAAGTTTATTTTTTAAACGCAGAGAGTTGTGGGTGTCTGGAATGCCTTCCCAGGGATGGTGGTGGAGGCTGAAACATTAGGGGCATTTAAGAGACTCTTGGACAGGCATATGGATGGAAGAAAAGTAAAGAGTTACGTGGTAGGGAAGGTTTAGTACTTTTTTTTAGGGATATATGTGTCAGCACAACTTCGAGGGCTGAAGGGCCTGTACTGCACTGTTCAGCTGTTTCGGCCCCTTCTCTGTCATAAGCAAGTAGAGACATCGAATCATGAGAGATGTGCTAATTATCTCTGGAAGATTGGAATCCTCGATTCTTTTTCTTAAATGTTGGTGATGAAGGTTTATGGTGAGGGCGAGAGAGCAGCTGTCTATGACATGTGGACTGCAGACAGTTTGGCCTGCTGATCTTTCATGAGCACTTTCAGCTCTGCATGTTGGGTTTTCAAGTGGTTGGCAATCCAAGTGGAAGGTTCGCCATTCATGCAATTGCGCACACGGGAATTTCTCTCTGGAATGCCCTGGGTGTGAGGGGTGACCAGAGGTCTGAGAGGAGGATTCCTGGGCAGTGCTGCTTAGAGCCTTGCTGTTTGCTTTCTCCTCTGGGTGTATGATTGTTGAGGGCTTCTGGGCGCTCTTGGCATGAAATGGCCAACAGCAGAGAGTGAGGTGGCCTCGCGTTTCCAAATGTTTTCATTTGCCTCACTTTTCTCTCTGCTCCCTCACATCAATCTGTCATTTGATTGCTTCTGAACTCCCCTCCCTTGTTCCTGTCCCTTCCAATCCTGGCAACATCTTGGTGAATCTCTAGACCCTTTGTGAGAGGATTCCAACAGCTGAGCACCCGAACTGCACATATTATTCCAAGTGTGACTTCACCAATGTCTTACACAGCTTGAACAAGCAGAGAGTCCACAACTCCCTGCCTCTGGTGAAATCATTATGTACATTCCTGAAGTAGACACTTTAGTTCAGAGTTATTGTCAGAGAACATACAAGCCATCACATACAACCCTGAGGTTCTTTTACTTGCAGGCGAGGCAGAAGCTCTGGTGTGAGAAAAGATAATGAGAGAGAGAAAGATTCAAGGGTGTGCCTGATGTCTGCTTGATGAATTGCCACATTCCCTAAACCATCCAAACTGAAGAACGAGTACCAGATTGGGATTGAGAGCACACAGAGAGAATAGTGTCGGTGGCAGGAGGGATAGTGTCGGTGGCAGGAGGGAGGGCAGAACTGCCAACCCAGCCTAGGACCTTTCTCTGTGTCTCAGAGACAGTAAAAGCACACAGAAATGCTGGAGGGACTCAGCCAATCTCAATCTCATAGCATCTATAGGAAGTAAAGATATATTGCCACCGTTTCTGGACTGAGCCCTTCAACAAGAGGGTGCCAGTCGGAAGGTGAGGTGTTTTTCCTCTAATTTGCAGGTGGTCTCAGTTCTGGCAGTGCATGAGACCATGTAAGCAAGGGAACGGGATGGGAATTGAAATGAGTAGCCACTGAGTGATCCACACTATTGTGGTGGACTGAGCCGAGGTGCTCAACAAAGTGATCTCCCAATCTGTGCCCAGTCGCTCTGACATAGAGGAGACCACGACGGGAGCACTAGATGCAGTAAATGACCCCTGCAGATTCACAAGTGAAATGTTGCTTCACTTGGGGGGATTTTTGGAGCCTCGAATGGTGCTGAGGGAGGAGGTGTGGGTGCAAATGAAGCACCTCCTGCATCATAGGGGTAGGTTCCAAGGAGATAATTAGAGGGGAAAGAGGAGCGAATAAGGGAATCATGGAGGGAGCATATCCTGCAGGAGGAGGAGAGGGGAATGTGTGGCTATTTGTGAAGGAAATGGAGGAGGAGGATATGTTAGATGTTGAGGCTGGTGGGGTGATAGACGAGGGCAAGGTGAATATTGTCCTTGTTGCTTGTGGGGGCAGAGGGGGCCAGGGCAGATGTGCAGGTAATGGAAGATATGTAGGTGAGTGCTGAGTTGATGGTGATGGAGGGAAAGCCATGTTGTTTGAAGAAGAACATCTTTGATCTGCCATGGAAGGTCTCGACCTGGGTGCCAATTGCAACAGAGACGGAGCAATTGAGAGAATGAAATCCTTACAGGGGACAGGGTGGGAAGAGGTGAGTTGAGGTAGCTATGGGAGTTAGTGGATTTGTAGAAGATGTCTGTCGAGAGCTTGTCTCCCGAGATGGAGACAGAGAGATTGAGGAAAGAGAGAGTGTTGTGAGAGATGGGCCAAGTGAATTTGAGATCGGGGTGAAAGTTGGCAGTACAGAGGATGAAGACATTGAGCATGAGGCAGAACCAAAGTAGTCATGGATGTAGTGGAGGAGGAGTTGAGGGGCCTTGCCCATGTAGGCTTGTAGCATGGATTTTTCCATGTAGCCAACAGAAAGGCAGGAATAGCTAGAGCCCAAGCAGGGTTACCCCCTTGACCTGGAGGAAGTGGGATGAGCCAAAGAGAAGTTATTGATGGTGACAACGAGTTCTGCCAGCCAGAGGAGGGTGGTGGTGGAGGGGTACTGGTTGGATCTATTGTCCAGAAAATAAACAAAGGGCTTTTGAGGCCTTCAGTCAGCACCAGCCCTGACAGGCAGTCTCGGCTCACTGCCTCTCTGCTTCATTCCACACCAAGCCATGTGTTGCGGCACCGGCAGATGTTGGGGATTCTTGGCACAGCAGTGTGTAGATGGCAGTCCCAGTAGGACTCCTGTAAAGAATGAATGAAGTGCTTGCTCTCGTATCCATCAGCGCAATGTACAGATGTACTGAGGTGGGAATGTATGTAAGTTAGTCATGCAGCATGGAAAGTAAGATCAAAGTTGCTGAAACCAATAAATATACTTGCCTTCTCTAAAAAAACATAGAACACTGGAACCATAGAACACTACAGTAGAAAAATAGACTCTTTGTGCCAAAGTGTTATTCCTCCCGGTCCCATTAATCATAGCCCTCCATACTCTCCCCATCCATCTACCTGTCTAAATTTTTCTTAAATGGCACAATCAAGCCTGCATTCACCACTTTTGCGTTTCTCA